>NC_064409.1:21960000-22187500 GCF_023375975.1 Astyanax mexicanus
GAGTGATAGTGCTGAAATACAGGGTCATAGAACTGCGGCAACACAAGGGCCAATTTAACCCAATTAGAAAAAAAGAAATCTATTCAACTTTGGCACTTTTATCTATACTATTTCATTTCCAATAACATGTTAATATTAGTAATCTTTACACTATAAGGACAGACATATTTGCATAACTATAAAAACCCAACTCTGCTACTTTTAAAACACATCCAGTTTCATTTACCTTCTCTTTTGGAGACAAAAAAAGTAGTATTGAGTGTTTTATTGAGCGTCTGACCGCAGTCTCTTCGCTCTTTGGTCAATATGAGCATTCTGGGTCCAGAAAGAGGCTTAAAGCTACTTACCCGCCCTCACACTTCCTGTTTCATTTCACAGCCTAACAACACAGGCTAATCTCTACAAGCCTGGAAATAAGTGACCAGCACAGAAAGAGAGAGTGAGAGAGAGAGAGAGAGAGAGAGAGAGAGGGAGAAGGCCAGAGACTTTTAACTTTTAATAACGTTTTGTTTTGAAAATAAAGAGCAATCCAAAGAGCAGTACTGCGTTCCAATTGCTTGGTAACAGGTTATATAAAAAGTCAGATTATCAAAAATATATACAGTTGCAAGAAAAAGTATGTGAACCCTTTGGGATTACTGTGATTTTTGCATAAACTGGTCATTAAATGTTTTCATCTAAATCACAATAATAGACAAACACAGTCTGCTTAAACTAATACCACACAATATACAGTTGTGGTCAAAAGTTTACATACACTTGTAAAAAAACATAATGTTATGGCTGTCTTGAGTTTTCAATAAGTTCTACAACTCTTATTTTTCTGTGATAGAGTGATCGGAACACATACATGTTTGTCACAAAAAACAGTCATAAAATTTGGTTCTTTCATAAATTTATTATGGGTCTGCTGAAAATGTCACCAAATCTGCTGGGTCAAAAATATACATACAGCAACAAAATTTGTCAATTTTGGTGATGTAGCGAGTTGTGTCAATCAAATTAGCTTCATGTCATGGCCTCTTCACTTCTTGTAAGTGATTCTGATTGACTACAGCTGTTGACTTCTCATGAGCCCATTTAAATAGGGCTCATTTGACCCAGTGATTAGACTCAGCTACAAAAGCTACAATGGGAAAGTCAAAGGAACTCAGTGTGGATCTGAAAAAGCGAATTATTGACTTGAACAAGTCAGGGAAGTCACTTGGAGCCATTTCAAAGCAGCTACAGGTCCCAAGAGCAACTGTGCAGACAATTATACGCAAGTATAAAGTGCATGGAACAGTTGTGTCACTGCCACGATCAGGAAGAAAACGCAAGCTATCACATGCTGCCGAGAGGAGATTGGTCAGGATGGTCAAGAGTCAACCAAGAATCACCAAGAAGCAGGTCTGCAAGGATTTGGAAGCTGATGGAACACAGGTGTCAGTCTCCACAGTCAAGCGTGTTTTACATCGCCATGGACTGAGAGGCTGCCGTGCAAGAAAGAAGCCCTTGCTCCAGAAAAGGCACCTTAAGACTCGGCTGAAGTTTGCTGCTGATCACATGGACAAAGATAAAACCTTCTGGAGGAAAGTTCTCTGGTCAGACGAAACAAAAATTGAGCTGTTTGGCCACAACACCCAGCAATATGTTTGGAGGAGAAAAGGTGAGGCCTTTAATCCCAGGAACACCATGCCTACTGTCAAGCATGGTGGTGGTAGTATTATGCTCTGGGGATGTTTTGCTGCCAGTGGAACTGGTTCTTTGCAGAAAGTAAATGGGATAATGAAGAAGGAGGATTACCTCCAAATTCTGCAGGAAAACTTAAAACCATCAGCCCGAAGGTTGGGTCTTGGGCGCAGTTGGGTGTTCCAACAAGACAATGACCCAAAACACACATCAAAAGTGGTAAAGGAATGGCTAAACCAGGCTAGAATTAAGGTTTTAGAATGGCCTTCCCAAAGTCCTGACTTAAACCCCATTGAGAACATGTGGACAGTGCTAAAGAAACGGGTTCATGCAAGAAAACCATCACATTTAGCTGAACTGCACCAATTCTGTCAAGAAGAGTGGTCAAACATTCGACCTGAAGCTTGCCAGGAGCTTGTGGATGGCTACCAAAAGCGCCTAGTTGCCGTGAAAATGGCCAAGGGACATGTAACCAAATACTAATGTTGCTGTATGTATATTTTTGACCCAGCAGATTTGGTGACATTTTCAGCAGACCCATAATAAATTTATGAAAGAACCAAATTTTATGACTGTTTTTTTGTGACAAACATGTATGTGTTCCGATCACTCTATCACAGAAAAATAAGAGTTGTAGAACTTATTGAAAACTCAAGACAGCCATAACATTATGTTTTTTTACAAGTGTATGTAAACTTTTGACCACAACTGTATATATATATATATATATATATATATATATATATATATATATATATATATATATATATATATATATATATATATATATATATATATATATATTTGCATGGTTTTATTGAACACAACATATTAACATTCACAGTAAGGTTGGAGTCTGTGAACCCCTAGGCTAATGACTTTTCTAAGAGCTAATTGAAGCCAGGATGTGTTGGTTAAAGCTGCCCTGCCCTATAAAAACATGCACAAGTTTTGAGTTTGCTGTACTTAAGAAGGATTGCTTGATGTGAATCATGCCTTAATGTTCATGAGTCCACATTGTAAGACAGACGATCTACAAATGGAGAAAGTTCAGCACTGTTTCTACTCTCTCTAGGCGTGGTCATCCTGTAAAGATGACTGCAAGAGCACAGCGCAGAATGATCAATGAGGTGAGGAAGAATCCTAGAGTGTCAGCTGAAGACTTACAGAAATCTCTGTTTCTGTTGACAAATCTACAATGAGGGAAACATCAAACAAGAATGGAGTTCATGGGAGGACACTGCGGAGGAAGCCACTGCTGTCCAAAAAAAAAGAGCATCTGGATGTTCCACAGCAGTACTGGCTAAATATACTGTGGACAGATGAAACCAAAATTGAGTTGTTTGGAAGGTAAACACAACGCTATGTGTGGAGAAAAAAGGCACAGCACACCATCATCAAAACCTCATCCCAACTGTGAAACATGGTGGAGGGGGCATCATGGTTTGGGGCTGCTTTGCTGCCTCAGGGCCTGGACGGATCACCGTCATCAACGGAAAAATGAATTCCCAAGTTTACCAAGACATTTTGCAGGAAAACTTAAGACCATCTGTCCACCAACTGAAGCTCAACAGAGGATGGATGATGCAACAGGACAATGACCCAAAACATAGAAGTAAATCAACATCCAAACGGCTTCAACAGAAGAAAATTCGTCTTCTGGAGAGTTCTGATCTCAACCCAATAGTGGCCTGTGGCCTCATGACTTCAAGAGAGCGATTCACACCAGATATCCCACGAACATTAAAGCTGAACTGAAACAGTTTAGTGAAGAGAAATGATCCAAAATTCCTCCTGACTGTTGTGCAACTACAGGAAAAGTTTGGTTGAGGTTTTTGCTGCCAAAGGAGGGTCAACTAGTTATTAAATCCAAAGCTTCACATACTTTTTCCCCCTCACTGTGAATGTTAACATGTTGTGTTTAATAAAATCATGCAAACATATCATATATTTGGTGTTGTATTAGTTTAAGCAGACTGTGTTTGCCTATTGTTGTGATTTAGATGGAGATCAGAACACATTTAATGACCAATTTATGGTTTTAGCTCAATTGCTAAAAGTTCAATGGGTGGAACTTAACTGCAAGATAAATTACTGTAGACTGAAGGATGTGACTGAACTGCTATAGACTGAATGGGTGGAGCTACAATACTGAATGAGCACACTTGCGCACGCACACACAAACACACACACACACACACACACACACACACACGCACACAGACACACACACACACACACACACACGCACACGCACACCTCTCAGTAAATTTCTCAATGATGAACTATTCAGTATACAGTTATACAGTCCTTAAAGGTAACACAAGCCTGAGGCGACTGAGAGAGTTTGTGTGTGTGTGTGTGTGTGTGTGTGTGTGAGTGAGAGAGAGAGAGAGAGAGAGATAGAGAGAAAGAGAGAACTAATATAACTGTGCTGGTATTTTTCACCTGATCGCTTCCATCATTTCAGTGTGCACACACACACACTTGTGCACATTCATTCAGTTGATGGGAAGATGCATTGCGATAGTAAGGAATGGGCTAGAGGCAATGTGTGTGTGTGTGTGTGTGTGTGTGTGTGTGGTTGTTTGCACATTGCACATTTGTGTGTATGTGTGTGTGCTCATTTAGGTGTACATTCTTTTAAATGCCCCTGTATTGGATGCATCGATCAACCCAACCCCACACTCCCATAGCCCCCAAACACCCCCCACCTAACACACACACACACACATGCAAGCTGTTGTGTGAAAGCTGCCTCGTACAGATTTCAGGTAAATGCTTTATTGATTTGTCATTTGTAAAACTTCAGCCAGTCTTATTCATCTTATGAGGCAAAACACCGAGGACCAATTACACTCATTCACACACACACACACACACACACAAACAAACAAACTCACACACGCCCCTATAAACAGCGTGCGATCGCTACAGAATGGCTGTCGTCATTTTGTGTTTTAATGAACTGTGCGTATCCGCCGAGCTCCAGGGAGACGTTAAATCATTTCTGGCCACACTGAAGCGTTTAGTTTTAAAAAATAACGAGAGTTGGGAGTCACTAACTTATTATTTACATCATTGATCTGCTCAGCACGAGCACGAGCCGGCCTCTGAGACACACACGAGCTAGCAAATAACCCAGACGCGCTTAAACGATGGCCATTTTTAGCTTCCTGAGAAAAGCTTCAGTCTGTTCATTAAAATAATGAAGTAGAGAATAATGAAGTAGAGAAATCAGGTAAATACACAGATTAAATAAAATATCACCACACCCCGGGTTGCTGCACATTTCGGACTGTAGTTTTAAGTTTTGTCTCAGATGGATAAATAAATGATTACAGGTTTGGTTTGATTACACACTGGGTCTAACCACAAGAGGGCATAACAGGCTTACCCCACTTTTCGGTGAGTACCTTTCATTAGGGTACCTTTCTTTAGTGTACCTCTTGGTGAGAGATTGTCTACCGCTAGACATGCCTTTACATCGCAGGTACAATTAAAAATATAAAAAAAAAGAGTTCCTGTGCTCTGAAAGGGTGTAGCTATACTGTTGTTGGCTGAATAGGGGGGACTTAATCCTATAAATGGATGAAACTTAAGTGTTAAATGGGTCTGAAAAAATTGCTGTAGACTGATGTAGGCTAAAAAAGATGGAACTAACCTCCTAAAGATTAAATTGATGTGGCTAAACTGTTGTAGGCTGAATAGGAGGAACTAAAATGTTGTAGGCTAAAAAAATTGCAATTAACCTTCTATAGATTAAGTGGACAGAGCTAAACTGCTGTAGGCTGAGTAGGAGGAGCTAAGATGATGGAGGCTGAATAGAAGGAGCTAACATGATGGAGGCTGGAAGGGTGGAACTAACCCATTATATGTTACATAGGTGGGGCTAAACTGTTGTTGGCTGAATAGGAGGAGCTAAGATGATGTAGGCTGAATAGGAGGAGCTAAGATGATGTAGGCTAAATAGGAGGAGCTAAGATGATGTAGGCTAAATAGGAGGAGCTAAGATGATGTAGGCTAAATAGGAGGAGCTAAGATGATGTAGGCTGAATAGGAGGAGCTAAGATCATGTAGGCTAAATAGGAGGAGCTAAGATGATGTAGGCTGAATAGGAGGAGCTAAGATAATGTAGGCTGAGTAGGAGGAGCTAAGATGATGTAGGCTGAATAGGAGGAGCTAAGATGATGTGGGCTGAATAGGAGGAGCTAAGATGATGTGGGCTGAATAGGAGGAGCTAAGATGATGTAGGCTGAATAGGAGGAGCTAAGATGATGTAGGCTGAATAGGAGGAGCTAAGATGATGTAGGCTGAATAGGAGGAGCTAAGATGACGTAGGCTGAATAGGAGGAGCTAAGATGATGTAGGCTGAATAGGAGGAGCTAAGATGATGTAGATGGAAAAGATGGAACTAACCCAATATATGTTAAATAGGTGTGGCTAAAGTGCAGTAGGATGAATGGGAGGAGCAAAAGTGCTATAGGCTAAATTGAAGGAGCTAAAATGATGTAGGCTGAAAAAGTGGAACGAACCTTCTATAGATTAAGTGGATGGGGCTAAACTGCTCCTATAGATTAAGTGGGTGGGGCTAAACTGCTGTAGGCTGAATGGGTGGGGCTAAACTGCTGTAAGTGGAAAGGATGGAACTAACCCACTATAGGTTAAATTTGTGGGGCTAAACTGCTTTATCACATCCTAACCATAATGCATTCAGAATGAATAATTCTTAATGTTTATCTGTCTATACAGGTACTAATTTAGAATGATTTACTAGTGCATTTCACTAGTGCATATAATTTGTTAAATAATTCAACAGCACAATAGTCTATTGAGCCGATCAGAGAAAATAGCAGCTGATTTAATGATTTATTCTGGTGAAAACTGAAGAACTTTACCAATAAACATGAAACATTAATAAAAATAACTGATCACATGCTCTGCACAGCAAAGTGTCAATATCCGAAACTGCCAATATGATGCATAGACGTCATTACTGCACATGCATGTGCATTACACGTGTGCATCAGGGAGCATATGAGTGATGTATGACTTTAATCTCTTCTTTTTTTATACGTTTATTGGCCGGGTCTCGTCTTTTATTGAGACTATCTCTCATTTTAACCATTTTAATAAAGTCACGTATGAGTGTGTTATTTATGTGTGTGTGTGTGTGTGTGTGTGTGTGTGTTGGTAATTGGCTTTGCTTATATTGATTATTCACAAAAACGTGCCATTCTGCAGTTCTTCTTCAGTGTTTTCCACAATTACATCACCACCATCCCCCCATACGCTGATCTCTAGTCCCCTACACACACACACACACACGTATGAGCAGATTCTTTGAGGTGGGCTGAGTCGTATTGAGGTGTGTTATCTAAAAAGCAGAGAAAGAAAAAAAAAATCAATGAACAGCTCAGGCTGACCTCAGAACACACACTTATCTCCCACAGACACGTCCGCTCAGGAAACACTCTGCCTGCCGCTGAGAACTCTCCCAATCTCTCACAAAGAGCCTGAACTGATTACTCACAACACCTGACTTTAAGCATGCAGCTTTGATACAGCTGCACACACACACACACACACACACACACACACACACTGTCACACACAGGGAACACTCATATCTCTAAAATAGTCAACTTTACAGGAGCAGGAAAAAAAAAAACCTTCTCACCTTTTTAATGGAAGTCAATGCACAACGATTTCATTCCAGCTCATTTTGGAGCATTTCTATGCGTCCATTCATCATGAAATTCTGATACAGTATGAATAACAACTGCCAGATTCACTTCTTCTTTCTTGGGTTAAGATGTTTGGATGCCTGTCGCCATTTGGTTCGATCCAGGGAGTGTTCGGGGGTGATGCTGGCGTGTCGCATATCTTCAAGGATTCAAGGATTCAAGGAGATTTTATTGTCATTCGCATCACATGTGGTACATGAGGTGGAACGAAAATTGTGATCTCACGATCCAGTTTACACCCAAGAGCTGTTATTAAAATAGATATAGAGATAAAATAGATAACAAAATTAAAGAATACAATAAAAATAGAATACAACAAAATAGATAAAGCAGTGCAGTGTGTTGTCAGGTGGAGTTTAAGAGTCTTACAGCTTACGGAATGAAGCTGTTTCTCAGTCTGGTGGCATGAGGGAAGCGGGACAAAAAGTGCTTGTGCTGGGTGGATGGGATCCTTCCTGATGCAGGTGGCCCTTTTCCTGCATCTGGAGGTGTAGATGTCCGTGGTGCTGGGGAGGCTGACTCCAACAATCCTCTGTGCAGCCTTCACCACCCTCTGCAGAGCTTTCCTGTCTGCAGCAGAGCAGATGCTGGAGCACACGACTGCTCTCCACCACACATCTGTAGAAGGAGGTGAGGACTGCGCTCCCGAGTCCAGCTCGTCTCAGCCTCCTGAGGAAGTAGAGCCACTGATGTGCCTTCCTGACCAGAGTGGAAGTGTTGTTGCTCCAGGTGAGGTTGCTGCTCAGGTGCACACCTAAGTACATGTAGCTGTCGACCAGTTCCACCGCAGATCCTCCAATGTGCAGGATGGGGGAGGTGGGCATGCTGGCCCCTTCTGAAGTCCACAATCATCTCCTTCGTCTTCTTTACATTGATGCAGAGGTTGTTTTCTCTGCACCAATCCTCCAGGTGTTCCACCTCCTGCCTGTAGCTGGACTCTGGACTCTTCTCTTATCCAGTCCATCCACCGCTTCTTTAGCCGAATGTAGGGCCTCTTTTCATGCAGGCTTAGGCACAGGGCAGTCTTGGCAAATGCGTAGGAGTAGGATTGACATTGGGGGGGGGACACGTTTGCTAAAATGAATCAAAGCCCACCCTATCGTGACTTAGAACAACATTTGCAGAATTAAAGTTAATTACAAAAAAAAATTTTAATCTTTTTTTTTATGTACTTCTGTTCATTGTAGTGTCATTTTCATTCTGTTGTATACTTAATTTTCTCCACGTTTAAAAAAAAAAAAACTTAGTAGAGTTGGGTCCTTTTTTTTTTGTCAACTGAAAGCACTTTTTACGATGGTGTCCTTTTATTAAAAGAATGTAACTTTATGTTTCATAGAGATTTCTGGCATCAGTTAATATAAACCTTAGATGACCCAAACCCTCCCAGTCTGTTAGCAGAACAAGACATTACCCAAAAGGTTTTTTTTATTTTTTTTTATTGCAGTATATTGTCATTGTTGCGATTCATTGCTCGGAGCTGAAGCTAGTGTTATATGATGTAAACAGTGGTTTTTAATAAGCTTCTTGTGCACTTTTTACGTTATTAATGCCTCGTTTTAAGTGTCACGGCTCTCTGGATTCTAGCTAGGAGGTGTGGAGGTACTTTGAGCCTGGATAACGGTGGAAAAAGCGATTTATCGGGGCAAATTATGCCCCGTGTCACCCAGTCAAAAGGTATTCGGACAAACAGAATACAATTTCTGGATTTCAGAAGGCAGTGGGAGAACGGAGGTGTGATAATCATCAAAGGTAAGTACTTTTTATTATGTTTTACTACACCAAAAGTCCATTTTACGTTGTGTACAGAGTTCTCCTTTAAGTTGGAAGTGGGCGTGGCTTAACACTGCACTGTGAATGTGTTTGTTCACATATTTGCCTCTGTGCTACATGCGTTACTGGAGGCTTCCACTAGAGGGCAACTGACAACTGTTGGACAAAACTTCTATTTGGCTCCACCTATGACTTTTTTTCTTGGGAATTTTCGTCTCTACATTAACTAGCCAGCCGTTCTTTCCATCAGTTTAACGCTGCTGAGTGCTGCACTGCCCCCTAGCAGTGTTGTGTGTACTGCACCTTGCTTACGAGTTGCACTAATTTTTGTAGAATGTGTAAAACTAACACGCCAAACAAACAGTATATCTCCACCTTAACACTTTACTAAAATGTCCTTTCCTGGACTTCGGCTGATTTGGATTTGGTTGTGTACTGGTATTCAATTACAGGACACACACACACATCCACACACACTTTTCACCTGAGCTGTGTATCCTGTGTGACACTTGGTGCTCTCTCCTGCTCGTAGTTTGATGTGTGGCGTGTCTGACAGGAAGTTGTAATTAATTTCCCACGCTCCCCTGTGCTCACCTCTGATTGGCCGGTTCTCTGTACTGATGTTGGAGCGGCGGCCCACAGTGCACCGGGGCTGTCACTGTTATTCCCTCTGCACCACGGCCTGTCACACACCTGCTACCTCACCTCACCTGAGATACAGCTAATTATAGCCACACACACACACACACACGCACGCACACACACACACACATCACCGCCCACAGTGAGAGAGGCGTGAGACACCTGTCAGACCCTCAGACCTTCTCTCTCTCTCCTTTTCTCTCTCTCTCCTTCTTTTCCTCATCCTTTTCTATTTTTTCTTGTCAAAAAGAGCAGATGAGAGACATGCAGGTGTCCTCACACAACACCAGAACACCTGCAATACACTCTTTACCTCTCTCTCTCTCTCTCTCTACCTCTCTCTCTCTCTACCTCTCTACCTCTTTCTCTCTCTCTTTCTCTTTATGTTTTCCTCTCTGTGTCTCTCTTTTCTTCAGGTTGTTCTAAAAATGTCTCTCCATTCACGCTGTTCCTATATGTTCCCTCCCATTCACACTGCTATAGAATTTTCTGCTTATTCACACAGGTATACAATGTTATGCATCACGTCGTTTGTATCACCATATTATGTTGTTTTCCACTCATATTGTACTAAAATGTCATTCTCATTTTCATTGTTATTTTCACTTAATGTTCTATTGTAATGTTTGTTTCGCAAATTTTAGAATGTCACGTGCCTTTTCTAATAGTTTGCAACTTCCTTCTCATTTCACAATGGCGTACAATAAAAAAAAAAATAAAACTAAAGGAAATGTCTATTTCAACTACATTTCAACATCAAGTTAAGGTTCTGTATCTTTAAAGGTTTTTTACAGTCTCAAATCTCCCTTTCAAAAGACATTCCTTTATTGAATATTGTTTCTTTAAAGCATCGCTGAAAGAGCTCTTTTGTTCTGGAGTATAGCTGGAACAGTTTAACAGCTTTCCTGCAGTACTAGTGAGATGTTGATGGTGAGATGTTGATGGTGAGATGTTGATGGCAGACTGTTCAGCCCTCGTTCTCCGGTGTTTTGTCTTTTTTGGATTGGCACTGATTCGTGGATTTGGCAGCCGGTTTGACGGGTAAATAGCTGTTGTTTGAAGTCTCTGGATGTTGTATAGAAATTGTTCTGCTAGTTTTTATAGTTTTCTTGGATGCTTGGTGGCGGCTTACTGTCTCAAGGACAGACAGTAAAGATGCTGTCAGGTGTGTGTGTGTGTGTGTGTGTGTGTGTAGGGAGGCTATGTTGGAGGATGTAATCAGGAGATGAGTGTGTTCATCAGTGTTATGTGACTCAGGAGTGGTCGAGTGGAGTGGGGTGGTCTGAGTCATCCCTCCAGCCCGAGCAGGTGGGTTTATGCCCCAAACACACCTATTGTTTAGTAGTTTACTGGCAGTGCTACATGGCCCAAAAAAACTGCTTTGTTATTTCTTCATCTGAAACTGAGACTTATGTCAACTCTAATGTTAAGCTGAGTTTAAGGCATTGCCATGTGGGTCAGCCAAACTACTTTCTTGTACCAGTTTTCTCCAGTTTCCAGAGTCTTTTGAAGGTGTAGGAAACAGTTCTCACAGTACTTACCCCTCTCTTCATCTGTGTTTTTTTAAGAAAATACTAATAATTTTAAATAATAATAATAATAATAATAATAATAATAATAATAAAAATACATTTTATTTATATAGCATCTTTCATACATAAAAATGCAGCTCAAAGTGCCTTCAATAGAGAAAAAGAGAGTAAGAAATAGTTCACCAGCACAACAAGCAAGCTAGACATTTAAAAAGAAAAATAATAATAACATAAATAAATAAAATGAACATTAGTAAAGTATAATACTCAAAAACAGATACATATTTATAATAGAATAAAAATACAGTAAAAACTAGACAAATACAAATAGTTACAGAATTCTCTGTGTTTCTGTGTCTTTTCCTAGTTATTATAATGAAAGTGTGAATGTGCTGTGTGTAAATGCTTTAGTAATCTGTTCCAATCTGTTAAAGCACTGCTTTACTACACACACACACACAACGTTTGGAAATGTAATCTAGTTGTTTTGCATCTATTTCTAAAGTTCAGTTTACTTCTATTTGTAAGCTGTAGGTTGTTAACCATGACCCAACCCGTCCTATACATTTTTTATTTTTCAATTTTTAGGTTCTTTTTTTTTCCTTTAGTCCTTTAGTACAAATTATGTTCACTGGATTTTGTATAATTTTGGGTTATTCACTGGACCTTTAGAGATTAAATGGCAAGCATAGATGAAAAAAAAAACTGGGGTTGTCATAGAACATTTGATTAAAAGTGTAGGTAAAGAAAAAAATACTGCTGATAAATACAGATCTAGAGCAGCTAAATTGGTATTTGATAGTGAAGGTGGCTAAAACCATATGCTATACTGGTAAGATAGCCTGTTAACTAGCCAGCTCTTGAGTAGTATTGTGTAGGTTGCTTTTTATTTTGGTCTTGTTGATCATGCTGGTTGACCAGCTAGGTCTTTGATGGTCAAGGTGGCTGAAAGCTGTTTTTCTGGGCATAAACATATGTTAGACTGACAAGATAGCTTGTTAACTAACTAGCTCTTGAGCAGGATATAGTATGTTGCGTTTGATTTTGTTCTTGTTGGTTAGAGAGTTTAGCCTTGCTGGTTATGGTGGTTAACCACTATAGTGGTATTTTTGGTTCATGACCATTTCTGCCACTGATATACATTGGCCTGGCCAAAAATAAAAGTCGTCACCAAAAGAAAAGGTCACACACTCTATCATTTTTTATCACCTCTAGCTTTGATTGTGGTAAAGATTCACTGTGGCACTGTTTCAATAAGATTCTGCAATGTCACAAGATTTATTTTAATCCATGTTTGCATACATTTTTCACCAAGATCTTGCAGCATTAATGATGGTAGAGTCTGACCACTGCACAAAGTCTCTCCAGCACATCCCAAAGATTCTCAATGAGGTTAAGATCTGAACTCTGTGGTGAACTCTCTCAATCCATGTGTGAAAATGATGATCTCATGCTCCCTGAATATCACTCTTTCACAATTCCAGCACCATGAATCCTGACATTATCATCTTGGAAGATTTCCGTGTCATCAGGGAAGAAAAAATCCATTGATGGAATAACCTGGTCTATATTCAGTATATTCAGGTAGTCAGCTGACCTCATTCTTTCAGCACATACTGTTGCTGAACCTAAACCTGACCAACTGCAGCTTCAACCCCACATCATTTACTTACTTAAATCCAGGTGGAGACTATTTTTTTATTGGCCAGGCAGTGTATCATAGTAATAGTGTAGTAATGCAAGTATACCTGTTTCAGTAACAATAAACTTCTAATTAATGAAGATTTTCAAACACTGAAATTAAAATATATAAAGTTTTACTATTCTGAATGAAGAAAACACACATTTAATGAAACCACATAATTTAACCCCTTAACAGGCCTTAACAGTCTGCCTGACGTTACACCACTAAATCTTGAGGATTTCTATTCAAGCATTTCATAAAAAGCTTTCATGTTTGATAAGGAAGATTACTGAAAAACATAATTGTAATTGTAATAGAAAATATAAAAACATATTTAAAGCAAATCTGCTAATGTCAACATATAATGTATAAAACAATAAAATTGGCTTTTTCCTAAACTTCATTTTAAAATCAGTATTTTCCTGAATACAGATCAAACAGGTCATGACCTCCAAACCTGTAGTTTCATTATGTTTGTCTAGTTTTTACATATATTTTCAAACATGCAGAATATGGGTTGGTTCCTGTTACTGATCTGGAATTATTAAGTGGAGTACAGAGAGTGGACAGGCCTGAAGGAGATTTAAAAGCCCTCAGATTTTTTTAGAATGTAAATGTAAATAATTTATTTTAGTGCAGAAAAAAAGTGTTTTGTACCACCTACACATATACAGGACAAGGCATTTTAAGAGGATAAACAAAGTCAGCATATCAACACATTCAGGATAATAGGCTATCCATACTAATAAACACATTGAGCAATATTAAGGCCAGCAAAAATATATATAAACATAAAGTCTAATCGTACTTCATTGAAGTTACTTGAGGAAAACAAGACTGTGATTTTTTTATTGCACCATCCTTATTAGCTACAGAGATTGCTGATCTAAAAATCCCAGGAAATACGCAATCCCAGAAGCACTCAACCCTTCCGATGGAAGATGGGAACATTATCTGAAGCAGCTGGACAGTATCTGCATGTATGACTGTGTGCATTGCGCTGCTGCCATACGATTGGCTGAGTAAATAGGTAGATAGATGATGGATGATTGCATGAATGAGTAGATATATAGAGCCTTTATAATAAATAGCTGGGTAAGTGTATATATTGATATATACATACACACACACACACTCGTGCATTGATGTTTTTATAGTAAAAGTGCTCTTGTCTCAGGACATCACGCTTTGATGTGAAATCAACAGAAGATGAGAAGGAAGTAAAGGTAAATAGCCCACCAGTATTTATCTCATTTACCGTGATTGGATTGAGACCTTGATGTTCAGCTCAAAGCATAATTAGGGGAGAGAGAGAGAAAGAAAGAGAGAGAGAGAGAGAGGGAGAGAGAGAGAAAGAGAGAGAAAGAGAGAGAGACTATGCTGGAGGTGTTTGCTATAAAAAGAAAAGTCTCCTTTAAAGAATAAAAGCGTGCTCTGTGACGAACTATATGAGTCATTTAAAACAAATTACCATTCAGACTCTCTCCTCCGGGGAACGACGGCACAGCGAGGCAGCGGAGAGAAAGGCGAGGTACCGCTGAGTGGAGGCAAGCTAAGGTACGAAGGGTGTTAAAATGCATAGATTATCATATTACATCAGCCTGAAGGTGGTGATTCGGCCGCCTGCACATGCTGGTGTTTGTCTAGGGCCAATTTCACACCTGAAAGTCTGGAAAAAGGTATAAATTCAGGTTCATGTGTTTCTTGAGTTGTATACATTTAATCCAGTTTGTTTTGGTTTCACACTGCGGTTCAGTGAATGAGTGCACTAAATAAATGTAGCCAGGTGGTGAATTGAGTATACACCTTTAAAATGTGTGTCTGTAACTTTAAGAAACACAATCAGAAGTGTTGTCACCCTGAGAGAGGAAAGGGAGGAGCTAAGAGCATGGTAGAGAAGGAGGCTCAAGCTGCAGTGAATGGTGGTGCTCCATTTTAGGATCCATCCAGAGCCATCCTAATGAAATAAGAGGTAAAAATCAGGAAATACTGAACAATATAAGGTTTAGTTGGCCTATAACAGTAGTAGATGCCTATATTGCCTTTCTAAACATGTATTTTGAATGAATCACAACCAGATGCGGGCAGATGGCATTGTTTCTGTGGGGTAGTGTGCTCCTCGTGTTCAAGCCTTGTATTTTTCTGGGTTACAGAAGCTGTTTATCCAAGTTCTCTTAAAGAAATCTTGTTGAGTAAAGCTGAGTAAATCGAGGTAAGCTTAAAAACAAATATAAAAAGAGCTCTGTTAATGGTATTAAGGTGGTATTAATGTTATTTATCTATTTTCTGTAATTAGTGCCACTACCAAATACTGTACTGTGTTCTAAGCTAGGGTTTTACAGTGTATTCATTTTATTTTTGTTATTTTGAGTACAACTAAATCAGAATAAAATACCCCAAAAAAGTTATTTTGTCATTTGGTGTGCGTCCTTTCCCCGGTGACAAAAATTGGTACCAGGAGTGTGGTTTCTGATAGTTTGGTTAGGTTTCTTAGGTAATACATTAGAACACAGTATAGTTATTTGGTAGTGGTGAAGTGTCGCAGGTTCGCGAGGGAGAGAGTGGAACCAGGACCTGGTGGTGGTGATAGAGGACCTAGTGACCAGACGTCGGACTGCAGACAGAGTTGCAGAGACGGTGGAGTGGAGGACTCATCACTGCTGGCTGCTGCTGTTCATCTTCCTGGACTGATCCAGAAACCTTATCCTTTATCTGGCAAAGACTATTTTTCCTAAAATGTCTGACCATTCAGAGGAGGAGAGGGACTCTGATAATGGGGTTGAGCCAGAAGAATCGGACATTCAGAAACAAATTGGTGAACTGAACAGAAAACTTGCTGTAGCAATGGCAACCATTGATTCCTTGAATAGGATGCCTGATAGAACATATGTCTATGTGCCACGAGAGCGTCACATTGCTCCGTTTACTGGTGATTTTGAAAAAGATGGAAGACTAGTAGATGATTTCATTGAGGAAACTGAACGCGTCTTACGTGCACGCAGTCAGTCTCCTCCTGAGCAGTATGACTTTGTTCTCTCTTTGTTGCGAGGGGCTGCATTAGAAGAGATACGTTTACGAAGTGATAGTGAAGTAGACCAGGTTAGTGACCTGTTCACCTTCCTTCGGGAAGCTTTTAGTGATAGGCGTAGTGGGGCTCAGCTATTGCATGACTTTTACAGCCGCAAACAGAGAGAGAGTGAAGGCTTACTGGAATTTTCACATGCCTTATCACAAGCACTTAACAATGTATTGAGACAAACACCTGATGCAGTACCAAATATGAAGGTAGTATTGAGAGATCAGTTTGTCGAGGGAGTTCGGGACCCTGCACTTAAGAGAGAGCTTAGGAGGTGGGTTAGAAACAAACCTGATTCTTCTGGTAGAAGTACGTGAGGAAGCTTACCTATGGAATATGGAAGAGCCTACTCTTAATTCCAAACCATCTAGAACTAGAAGTAAGGTGTCTGATTCTGAGAGGGGTGCATGCTGTGCTGTAGTAAGTGTTGGTGAACACAAACCATTGACTTTGGATGACGTCATGCAGGTCGTTACTGAGCAGGGAAAGCAGCTTAGTGAGCTAACGCAGGCAGTAATGGAGTTGACCACTCAGAAAACTCACACTTTCAAACCCGTCTCTAAGGCAAGAGCTCCACTCAGATTTACAGATGATGGCAAACCTATCTGTCTGAAGTGTCAGAAGGAGGGACACATTGCCAGAAATTGTCCCCAAAAACGGCATACTAAAAATTCGGCATTTACTGATGCACAGGGAAACGTAAAGAAGACGAAGGAGATGATTGTGGACTTCAGAAGAGGCCAGCATGCCCACCTCCCCCATCCTGCACATTGGAGGATCTGCGGTGGAAGTGGTCGACAGCTACAGGTACTTAGGGGTGCACCTGAGCAGCAACCTCACCTGGAGCAACAACACCTCCATTCTGGTCAGGAAGGCACATCAGCGGCTCTACTTCCTCAGGAGGCTGAGACGAGCTGGACTCGGGAGCGCAGTCCTCACCTCCTTCTACAGATGTGTGGTGGAGAGCGTCGTGTGCTCCAGCATCAACGTGTGGCATGGAAGCTGCTCTGCTGCAGACAGGAAAGCTCTGCAGAGGGTGGTGAAGGCTGCACAGAGGATTGTTGGAGTCAGCTTCCCCAGCACCATGGACATCTACACCTCCAGATGCAGGAAGAGGGCCACCTGCATCAGGAAGGATCCCACCCACCCAGCACATGCACTTTTTGTCCCGCTTCCCTCAGGACGGAGGCTGCGGAGCATCAAGTGCAAAACAACCAGACTGAGAAACAGCTTCATTCCGGAAGCTGTAAGACTCTTAAACTCCACTTAACAACACACTGCACTGACACACAAGGACAATTACTGCACAAACACGGTCACTTTACCCGCACTGAGACACTTTATTTTCTACTGCTCTAATTCATTTCATGCTGCTATAGCACATTTGCACTCTGGACTTGTTGCTGCAACCTGTCTACTCTTTCTATTTATTTCATTTTGGGGTATTTATCTTTAACTATTTTGTATATTCTATTTTTATTGTATTCCTTTATTGTACTTTTATCTATATATCTATTTAATAACAGCTCCTGGGTGTAAACTGGATCGTGAGATCACATTTCGTTCCACCTCATGTACCACATAAGATGCGAATGACAATAAAATCTCCTTGAATCCTTGAATCCTTGAATCCTTGAACGAAAGGCCCCGGTTGCTGTGAGTCGGGCAATTCAGGGGCAAACTACAGACTCACCTAAAGCCAAGTTTAGCCAAGGTCAGGTGTTGGAGCGTGCGGTAGGAACTTGCCCTACAATAGATGTTAACATTGGGAATGTTCCTGTTTCATGTTTGCTGCATACAGGCAGCCAAGTAAGCACAAGTACACTAAAGATTTTGTACATGTCCCAGCTGAATCAGTAGTCACTGTCATGGTCAGAGGTTTCTCAGACAAGTCCCCAAACCAAGGTTCATGGTTGTTGGAGCCTGGTAAACTACCATTACCAGGAGGTATTGTAGTCATGCCTTCTTTGGTTAAGGAACACCGACATCAGATTCCAAGTAGTTAATCTCTCTAGAGAGGATGTGTGGCTCAATCCACGAACTCGCATAGGTGTCTTGTCACCTGTACAGTACATTACCAATAATCAGCACTGTGAAGTAACATTTCAGCGCATTTCAGCCAATACAGAGCAGGTGTCAGTGGATTTAAAAGAGTCTCAAGATCATCAAAAGGTGTCTGATATACTGAGTAAGCTGGATATAGGTGGCACTGAAAAAGAACAAGCAGAGTTAAGGGCCTTACTTGGTAAATATTCAGATGTGTTCGCTGTTGGGGATGATGAGCTAGGCTACACAGAAAAGGTGAAACATGCGATTGTGTTAGTTGATGACACTCCAGTGAACCTTCCATACTGTCGTATCCCACTGACCCATTACAAGGAGGTCAAAGATCACATTTCTCAGCTTCTAAGGAAAGGAGTGATTCAGGAGAGTACCAGCTCCTATGCTTCACCTGTGGTAGTAGTAAGGAAGTCTGATGGTAGTATACGACTCTGTGTCGACTATCGTAAGCTAAACTTAAAAACTAAGCGAGACGCATTTCCTTTACCTCGTATAGACGAAAGTTTTGATGCTCTGAGAGGTGTAAGTTCTTCTCATCTATAGACCTGCCTAGTGGATACCACCAGGTGGCAGTACATGAACGTGACCGTCACAAGACTGCATTTACAACCCCATATGGGTTATATGAACATTTACGCATGCCGATGGGGGTTGTAAATGGACCAGCTACATTTCAAAGGTTGATGCAGGCAACTATGACTGACCTAATTTTTCAAATAATTTTAGTATACTTGGATGACATTTTAGTCTTCTCTAGGACATTTTCAGAGCATGTTGAGAGATTAGAGACAGTACTGAGATGACTCCAGGAGACAGGTCTCAAAATAGAGAAATGTCATTTCCTTCAGGAAAAGGTAAAATTCCTAGGACATCAGGTCTCCGCAGAAGGTATAGCGACCGACCCTGATAAGGAAGAAGCTGTGAAGCAGTGGCCAGTACCTACCACTCTGAAAGCTTTACGCTCATTCTTAGGGTTCTGTAGCTATTACCGAAGATTCGTGCAGGGGTTTTCAAAGATAGCTGGTCCACTGCATGATCTGGTAAATAACTGTCTAATGGTTGGACCTCCCTCTAGAGTAAATGAGCGGTTGTTGAGCTTATGGAGTACTGAGTGTCAGACCTCTTTTGATGTTTTAAAGGTGGTTAGTGCTCCGGTGCTCGGGTTTGCAGACTTTACTTGCCCTTTCACTGTAGAGACAGATGCGAGTAGCCACGTTTTAGGAGCTGTCTTATGTCAGCAACAGGATGGTAAAAGGCGGGTGATAGCATACGCTAGCCGTAGGCTTAGAAAGGCTGAACAAAATGACAAGAACTACAGCAGTATGAAGTTGGAGCTTCTCGCCCTAAAATGGGCCATAACTGAGAAGTTTAGGGGATATCTGCTGGGTGCAAAATTTACCGCAATCACTGACAACAACCCATTATGCCATCTTAACACAGCCAGGCTGGGAGCTGTTGAGCAGAGATGGGTAGCGCAGTTAGCTGCCTTTGACTTTGATGTTCAATATCGCCCCGGCCGGAGTAATAAGGCTGCGGATGCCCTCTCTAGGCACCCTTTAGCAGGGGAGCCGAATGTTGACTCTGAAGATCTGGAGTATGATGGTTGTGTGGCTATTTGTAATTCGATCCACAAAGGAACCACACTAGGGCAGGAACTAGTAGATGTTGGGCTGGAGAGGTGCGAGGTTCGACAAATTCGAGCTAGTGAGGCAGGTCACCCTTTGGCTGGGTTAGATCAGGAAAATACACCTACTTTACCAGGCTATTCTAAAGATGAGTTGCGTTCTTTTCAGGAGCAAGATCCTGTCCTCAGTATCTTTAGGTCCTTTTGGGTCAGAGGGAAAAAGCCAAACAATAAGGAGAGGAGAGACTTGTCTAAATCTGTACTGTCACTTCTGAAGCACTGGGGTAGAATTAGAGAGCAGGATGGTCTACTGTACCGAGTGGTGGAAGATCTGAGACAAGGTGAATGCAATCAGTTGCTGTTGCCAGCTTGTTTAAAAGTACAAGTTCTTGAGAGTGTACATAACTCTATGGGTCACCAGGGCATAGAGAGGACAATGCAACTGTTAAAGCCAAGATGTCTTTGGGTTGGGATGTATGAGGATGTTGAGCAGTGGGTAAAGAAATGCCAACGTTGTGTACTTACCAAAATGCCTCAGCCAAAGATACGTCCACCTATGCAGTCATTTTTGGCTACCAGACCATTAGAGGTAATTGCTGTAGATTTTACTCTGTTGGAACCAGCTACAGATGGTAGAGAAAATGTTCTGGTTATCACAGATGTGTTCACGAAATTTACACAGGCTTTCGCGACTCAAGACCAAAAAGCAGACACAACAGCAAAAATCCTTTTAAAGGAATGGTTTATGAAGTACGGTGTGCCCGAGCGTCTGCATTCAAACCAAGGTCATAATTTTGAAAGTGAATTGATTGCTGAACTTTGTAAATTGTATGGCGTAAAGAAAAGCCGTACCACTACTCATCACCCTACCGGAAACGCCCAGTGTGAGCGCTTTAATAGGACGCTACACGATCTTTTGCGCAGTCTCCCTCCAGACAAAAAGCGTTGTTGGCCTGAGCATTTATCTGAAGTTGTGTACGCATACAATGTGACCCCTCATGCCACAACGGGGTATTCCCCTTATTTACTGCTTTTTGGAATCGACCCACATCTGCCAATTGATGCTTTGTTAGGACAGACTGCAGAGGTATCAGCAAAAGCTGACTGGTTAGCTGCTCACCAAAGGCGACTGAAAGAGGCACATGCTCGAGCTAAAGAATATTCTGAACAAAAAGCTGCCGAACGCATAGCTTTCCAGAATGACAAAACCTATTGTCCACCAGTTGGTGTTGGTCAAACTGTGTATCTCAGGAACAGACCACAGGGACGAAATAAAATACAGGGTGCCTGGCAATCTATTCCTTACAGGGTAGTAGAAATCCAAGGGACCACTTACTCTGTTGAGCCAGTAGAGGGAGGCCCAGTGAAAAGGGTTAATAGGGTTGACATTAGGCCCTTTGTATATACTCCCATTCCTACTCCTAGAAAGAAAAGTAATCTTCCTAGATCTGAGACGACTACTGTTAATGACACTGAGTTAGATGCAGAATGTATTGAGGAGGGTGTGGTTTTGGAAGAGATGTGTGTTCCAAGGTTGCAGATAGAAATGGACCGTCATGCTGTTCCCTCTTATGACAGGACAGAGTCAAATACGACCAGTGTTAAGGTTGGTCCTGAAGCACAGACAGTGGAATCAGATACTGGGTCCAATCTTGAGGTTCACTCATTGCCTGTGCCTACTCCTCGTAGGAGCAAAAGAACTAATGCAGGACATCATTCTAACCCGCATCATGAACCCAGATCCATATTAGAGTCCGTCCCACTTGATTCAGTGACAGTTTCACAAATTTTATCCAGCTTGGGTACAGCATTTTTCAGAGAAGCTGTGAGAGAGGTAAAGAAATCTTATGAGGTCACCGAGGACGTTGACTCCTGAGCAGGGGAGAATGTAGCCAGGTGGTGAATTGAGTATACAACTTTAAAATGTGTGTCTGTAACTTTAAGAAACACAATCAGAAGTGTTGTCACCCTGAGAGAGGAAAGGGAAGAGCTAAGAGCATGGTAGAGAAGGAGGCTCAAGCTGCAGTGAATGGTGGTGCTCCATTTTAGGATCCATCCAGAGCCATCCTAATGAAATAAGAGGTAAAAATAAGGAAATACTGAACAATATAAGGTTTAGTTGGCCTATAACAGTAGTAGATGCCTATATTGCCTTTCTAAAAATGTATTTTGAATGAATCACAACCAGATGCGGGCAAATGGCATTGTTTCAGTGGGGTAGTGTGCTCCTCGTGTTCAAGCCTTGTATTTTTCTGGGTTACAGAAGCTGTTTATCCAAGTTCTCTTAAAGAAATGCTCAAATCTTGTTGAGTAAAGCTGAGTAAATCGAGGTGAGCTTAAAAACAAATATAAAAAGAGCTCTGTTAATGGTATTAAGGTGGTATTAATGTTATTTATCTATTTTCTGTAATTAGTGCCACTACCAAATACTGTACTGTGTTCTAAGCTATGGTTTTACAGTGTATTCATTTTATTTTTGTTATTTTGAGTACAACTAAATCAGAATAAAATACCCCAAAAAAGTTATTTTGTCATTTGGTGTGCGTCCTTTCCCCGGTGACATAAGTTCACTGTATCCTGTCACCATCACCTCTGTGGGCGGAGTCTCCCTATATTTATTTCAGGTGTGTCCCAAAAAGGCTGAATGAGTGTAACAGATTTCCCTCGTATTTCTTGCATTTTTGTTTATAAATACGGGTTAATCTACAGTTACAGTAGATACAGCAAATCACCAGCGCCACTTCATTTTCTTCTTCTACTGAACTTTATAATGATTGATGATAGCTTGCCGCAACTTCCTGTTATTGGTTCCAAGCTGTTCTGGTCTGATTTATCCAAAAACATGCTTTCACACTTCAAACAAACTGGACGAATGGTTCAACAGATCCAGACTGAGAACCCATATTTTGGTTGGACCACATCTTGATCCTTTGGTCTTCACTGAGGTAATTTTCAAGATGACTTGGTAAGAACATCTCCAGAACATTAGACAGGTCTTGGGGAATCTGCTGTCATGTTAGCCATAGTGCCAAATACTACAATACACCTTCAGAGGTCTTGTAGGGTCCATGGTCAGAGCTGTTTTGTCAGCATAAGAGGGAACTAAATTATATTTTTCCAGGAAGTTGTAATGTTACAGTTTATACAGCTCTGGATATATTATAAAACCTCTGGAATATAATCAATATAATCAAACCAAGCTGAACTGCTTTAATTTCTGCACCAGAAGTGGCATAAAGTTATCCAAAAGCAGTGTGTAAGACTGGTGGAGGAGAACATGATGCCAAGATGCATGAAAACTGTAATTAAAAACCAGGTTTTTCCCCCAAATACTGATTTCCGAACTCTCTCTTTAAAACTTTATAAATATGAACTTGTTTTCTTTGTATTATTTGAGGTTTGAAAGCTCAGCATCTTTTTTTTTTTGTTATTTCAGCCATTTCTTATTTTTTGCAAATACATGCTCTAAATGACAATATTTTTATTTGGAATTTAGGAGAAATGTTTTCTATACTATAGAAAAAAGAATAAAACAACAGCTGATCCAGTGAGAATCTGGCAGTTGTTCTTTGTATTGTAGAAGAATTTCATGATGAGTGGACCAATAGAAATTCTTGAAAATGACATAGAATCAGATTTTTTTCTTAAGTTGAAATTTCAAAAATACAAGACGTTTTGATGCTCACTATCCATATTTCCCTCACCCTCTTTTTATCACCTCATGTCATGCTCTCCAACTCATTCCTTTAGTTTTTCCTCGTTTTTTCCTGTATTGTCTTTTTTCTCTTTCTTTCGCTCAGGAGCTGTTGGATTAGCAGCCAAAGCTAATGAAATGTAATTACAGGGCCTGTCGATAAGGATCGATCCCGTGTGTGTGTGTGTGTGTGTGTGTGTAGAGAGCTGATAGACTTTATTCCCTGCAGGTAGTCCGTTGAGATGGCTGATAGCATTGACCCGATGGCTCAAGGATCAGGTAGACCTGTCCAACTCTTATCAAATCAGCCAGATTACACACACACACACACACAAAAACGCACACACACACACACTGACATTTGTTTGTGTGTCTATGTGAATAAGCTAGAGAGACAAAGAGAGACAGGTAAAGAGAGAGAGAGAGGGAGAGGGAGAGCGAGGAAGAATGATGTTGCTTCAACAGCTGTCTTCCTCTTTTTTAATCTTTTCAGTTTGGTCATATGAAAAGTGCAGCAAACCACAGTCCAGACCAAAAGATCCAAATTTTGGTTTGAACCAAAAGAGGTGATCTCAGTCCAGATCTTCCGAACCATGGTCTAGTTAATCTGCGTGGTACGCTGCACTTATTTTACAATTTTACAAGTTTGGAGTTTCAGACTTGTTACATGAAGTTGAGGCAATGTAATGGGTGGGGAGCGGTAGCTCTCCAGCCCAGAAGGTTGTAGAATCCAAGTGCAGAGCAGTAGATCTCAAAGCAGGCAAACCCAAGAAAAAAGGGAAATAATAATAATAATAATAATAATAATAATAATAATAATAATAATCGTTTATATATATATTAATAGGACATATAATAATATTATATGTATATATATATTCTTTTATATATATATATGATTATATATATAAGTCCTTAATAAACCCCGCTCCACTCGGGTATCGAACCCAGGCTGTCGTGGTCGCAGCCCAGTACTCTAACCGCTGCACCAGCGAGCGGATTGGGATGCGGCCGCTTTAATCGCCCTTTAAAGAGCCTCCGCCGAAAGGGGCGGAGCAACGAAAACGGGCGGAGAGTGAAAACGGGTGGAAAAAAAACCTCGCGCCGAGCGTGAGTGAGAGAGAGGGGGAGAAAACGTAAATAAAGATCGCCGAGGAAGTGCGGCTACCTCTTATAAAACGAGGTGAAGGAGTAACTGAACAAAAGGGGCTTCCAAAGAAAACAAAACTGAACTTGTGGATTTAGACGCTGCTCCACCAGAGAGGGGAGGAACAGCGCGGGAGAGAGAAGGTAAACAAACCGCGCCTCGCGGTGAGAAACACACACAGACACAGACACACAGAGACTCGAGAGGGGCGGCAGAAAAGAGCACACCGCTCTGCTCCACCAGACTAGAGACTAGAGATGGTGGCTGTGAAGCTCCACCAAACTCGAAAGGAAAAAGGGATAGAGATAAAGAGCCGGGCTCGCTCGGAAAACCGGCATAGATTCGCTCTCACGAGCTTCAAAGATCCAGCACCGAGTGGCGCAGCAGGTGTAGGTAATTAGCCAATTAACCCTCGGCGCTGGCCTGGTGCACCCTCCGTTGCCCTGGAGGATGCCTTGGTCGGCCACCAACCCTTACAGGACCCCGAGGGGCGGCACCCGACGGCCCCAAACCTGCCGCACGGTCCCGCCGAAAAGCCCTGACCAGTTCCGGGTCCAGGATGTGTCTAGCGGGCACCCAGGACCGCTCCTCAAGCCCGTACCCCTCCCAGTCCACCAGGTACTGGAGACCCCCGCGTACCCTTCGGGAGTCCAGGAGCCTGCGGACGGTGTAGGCGGGGGCACCACCAATTGTACGGGGACCCGGAGGAGCAGCAGGACTCAAGGAACAGAGGTAGGGCTTAAGGCGGGACACATGAAAGGTAGGGTGGATCCTTTTAAGGGCAGGTGGCAGGGCAAGCCGGTACGAAACCGGATTAATCCGGCGAAGGTACCTAGGGGCCAGCTTGCGCGGGGTACCCCGCAATGGGATGTCCCTTGCCGACAGCCAGACACGTTGGTCGACCCGATAAGAGGGGGCGGGCCGTCGCCTTCTGTCAGCATGCCGTTTCTGGGTCGCCCTAGCAGACAAGAGGGCAGCCCGAGCCCTCCTCCAGGCTCTGCGGCAACGGCGGACCATGTTGTCAGCTGAGGACACCCACGTGATCGTCTCCTGTCCGGGGAAAGCGGGTGGAGCATACCCAAACTGGCACTCAAAGGGCGACATCCCCAAAGAGGAGTGCCAGAGTGTGTTGTGGGCATACTCCGCCCACTTCAATTGGTCGGACCAGGTAGACGGGGCTGTGGAGGCCAGACAGCGGAGGGTCCGTTCCAGGTCCTGGTTAACCCTCTCTGTCTGGCCATTGGATTGGGGGTGGAATCCAGAGGACAGGCTAGCGTCTGCCCCCAATAGGCGACAGAAGGCACCCCAGAACCGGCTAGTAAAGTGCGCCCCACGGTCTGACACGATGTCCGAAGGCAGTCCATGGACGCGGACTACCTGGTCAAGCAGCACCTCGGCCGTCCCCTGCGCTGTTGGTAGCTTGGGCAATGCCACAAAGCGTCCGGCCTTGGAAAACCTGTCCACAATGACCAATATCACAGTGTTGCCTCGAGATGGAGGCAGCCGCGTGATGAAGTCAAGGGACAGGTGTGACCAGGGGCGTGAGGGAATGACCAGAGGGTGCAGCAGACCCGTGGGTTTGGTTCTGGGGTCCTTACACTGTGCACATGTTGTGCAGGCAGCCACATGGGCACGCACATCCTGCTCCATGCAAGGCCACCAAAATTGGCGGCGCAGGAGCTCGAGGGTGCGTGTGACCCCTGGATGTGCAGTCTGGGGTGATGAGTGTCCCCAGGTGAGTACCCGTTGCCTAAGGGAGGAGGGTACAAAGTCCCTGCCAGGAGGACCATTCCCTGGACCCGGATCGGCCTCTTGGGCTCGCCTGACGGCGTCCAAGAGTCCCCACCGAAGGGGGGCCAGGATCCTGGCCGGAGGTTCTATGGTGGAAGGCTCGCCCTGAAGAGGGAGGGGTTCCCACTGACGAGAGAGGGCATCTGGTTTGACATTCTTGGATCCAGGATGGTACGACAAGGTGAAGTCAAACCGGGTGAAGAACAACCCCCATCTGGCCTGGCGGGGGTTCAGGCGCTTGGCCTGCTGGATATACGCCAGGTTTTTATGGTCCGTCCAGACCAGAAAGGGGTCTTCAGCCCCCTCAAGCCAATGCCTCCACTCTTCTAGGGCGAGCTTCACGGCCAGGAGCTCTCGGTCTCCCACGTCATACCTCTGCTCCGCAGGGATTAGACGGTGGGAGTAGTAGGCACATGGGTGCAGTCGACCATCCAGCCCCGCCCGCTGGGACAAGACAGCACCCACGCCTACTTCGGAGGCGTCCACCTCTACAACAAATGGGAGTATCGAACGCTTCCTGAGCCTCTGTAGACCAGCTGAACCTCCCCAACATCTTCCGCGTCAGAGCAGTCAGCGGGGCAGCCACAGAGCTAAAGTTCCTTACGAATCTTCGGAAGAAATTAGCGAAGCCCAGGAAGCGCTGGACCAGGCGCACCGAAGTGGGTCGGGGCCAGTTCTCAAATGCCTTGACCTTGGTGGGGTCCATGCGCAGAGTGTTGTGTGATACCACAAAACCCAAAAAAGAGATGGTCTGCGCATGGAACTCAGACTTCTCCAGTTTGATGTAGAGGTGGTTCTCCAGGAGTAGCTGGAGAACCCGTCGGACATGGGTAACGTGTTCGTTTACGGAACGACTGTATATAAGAATGTCGTCCAAGTAAACGAACACGGACCAACGCCGGCCGGAGAACCTCGTTAATGTACCCCAGGAAGACGGCGGGGGCGTTCATCAACCCAAACGGCATAACCAGGTATTCATAGTGCCCAGATGGGGTGATGAACGCAGTCTTCCATTCGTCACCCGCCCTGATCCTAACCAGGTTGTAGGCACTGCACAGGTCCAGTTTAGTGAAGATGGTGGCCTGCTACAGTGCCTCGAAGGCGGATGACATGAGGGGTAAGGGGTAGCGGTTCTTCTCCGTAATTTTGTTGAGGCCTCTGTAATCAATACAGGGCCTCAGCCCCCCATCCTTTTTCCCCACGAAAAAGAAGCCAGCGCCAGCTGGGGAGGACGACGGCCGGATAAATCCCAGAGCAAGGGCCTCTTGGATGTACTCCTCCATTGATTTCCATTCAGGGCCCGAGAGGGAGAACAACCTTCCCCTGGGGGGACTAGTCCCAGGAAGAAGGTCGATCGCCATATCGCAGGGACGGTGGGGGGCAGTATTTGGGCCTGGCGTTTACTAAACACCTCCTGGAGGTCCTGGTATTCTCTAGGTACCCGAGAGAGGTCAGGACCTCCGGGATCATGGTGCGCGCCTTTAGCTACTCTGAGGGGCTGAAGGCAGGAGGACTGACAGGCAGGCCCCCATGTCAACACTGAGCGGGTCAGCCAATCAACATGAGGGTTGTGCCGCTGGAGCCAAGGGAAACCCAAAATCAGCTGCAAGTCGGGGGCACGTATGATATATAGTGCTATCTGCTCTGAATGTGAACCGACTCGCAGCGTGACAGGGCGTGTCTGTTGGGACACTACCCCTGGCTCCAGTGACCGCCCATCAATTGCTGCAACCGGCAGGGGCTCCTGTAGGGGGACCAGTGGCAACCCAAGCCTTCTGGCCATATCAGCATCCAGGAAATTCCCTGCAGCTCCTGAATCTATAAAGGCAGGAAGGCGGGCCTCGTTAGCCCCCCATGCCAGAGTGACCCTGAGGAATACTCCCTGTGCTTGAGGGGACCCTAGTTGGTCCGCTAGGGGTCCCACTTTTCCCAGCGTATGTTGGCCTTTACCTGAGAGTTCGGGACAGACCACTCGATGGTGCCCTGAAACTCCACAGTACAGACACCGACCCTCTCGCATGCGGGCTGCATGCTCCTCCTGGGCAAGCATGTGTGCCCCAATCGCATAGTCCGGGCCATCCCCAGACACTGTGCTCTACGCCTCTCCCCGAGACGATTGTCCAGTCTCTGGGCCATCTCAATGAGGCCATCAAGAGATGCGAGAGGTTCATGGTGGGAGAGCTCATCTTTCAGCTCCTCACTAAGACCATGGTGGAATGCACTGAGGAGAGCACTGGGATTCCACCCGCTTTCAGCCGAGAGCGTGCGAAACTCAATGGCATACTCAGACACCGTCCTTTTTCCCTGACCCAGGTTTAGAAGACGGGTCCCTGCCTCCTCTCCGCGAGCTGGAAGGTCGAATGTCCGGGAAATGGCAGCTGCAAACCGCATAGCAGTAGTGCAGACGACCGGTTGGTGTTCCCAGACCGGGGTGGCCCACGCTAACGCCTTTCCGGAGAGGAGGGAGATGATGTATGCCACCTTAGCACACTCTGACTGAAAGCGGGATGGCTGCAGCTCGAAAGCCAGTGAACACTGCAGGAGAAAACCCCTACAGCCTCCAGGATCGCCACTGTAGCGCATAGGAGCCGGTAATGGGGGCTCAAACAAGGGTGCTACGGGTGGCACAACAGCCGCAAACTCTACCCGGGGGGGGTTCAGGTACCTCGGGAGCGGGCTGTATGGGTTGGGGTGGTTTTTGGGTCAACATATCAGTCAGGCCCAGCAGCTGGACTAGGATCTGCTGCAGGGCCTTTTCATGCCTCCCAATAACCACCTCCTGGTACCCTAGGGCGGCTTTTACCTGCCCGAGATCTAGCTGTTCTGCTGGATCCATATTTGGGCTGGATCTTTCTGTAATGGGTGGGGAGTGGTAGCTCTCCAGCCCAGAAGGTTGTAGAATCCAAGTGCAGAGCAGTAGATCTCAAGGCAGGCAAACCCAAGAAAAAAGGGAAATAATAATAATAATAATAATAATAATAATAATAATAATAATAATAATAATAATAATAATAATAATAATAACAATAATAATAATAATATATAATCGTTTATATATATATTAATAGGATATATAATATTATATAATACTATTATATGTATATATATATATATATATATATATATATATATAAGTCCTTAATAAACCCCGCTCCACGCGGGGATCGAACCCAGGCTGTCGCGGTCGCAGCCCAGTGCTCTAACCGCTGCACGAGCAAGCAGATTAGGATGTGGCCTCTTTAATCGCCCTTTAAAGAGCCTCCGCCGAAAGGGGCGGAGCAACGAAAACGGGCGGAGAGTGAAAACGGGTGGAAAACAAACCTCGCGCCGAGCGTGAGTGAGAGAGAGGGGGAGAAAACGTAAATAAAGATCGCAGAGGAAGTGCGGCTACCTCTTATAAAACGAGGTGAAGGAGTAACTGAACAAAAGGGGCTTCCAAAGAAAACAAAACTGAACTTAGGTGCTTGTGGATTTAGACGCTGCTCCACCAGATAGGGGAGGAACAGCGCGGGAGAGAGAAGGTAAACAAACCGCGCCTCGCGGTGAGAAACACACACAGACACAGACACACAGAGACTCGAGAGGGGCGGCAGAAAAGAGCACACCGCTCTGCTCCACCAGACTAGAGACTAGAGATGGCGGCTGTGAAGCTTACTGCTCTACACAGCTCCACCAAACTCGAAAGGAAAAAGGGATAGAGATAAAGAGCCGGGCTTGCTCGGAAAACCGGCATAGATTCGCTCTCACGAGCTTCAAAGATCCAGCGCCGAGTGGCTGGTTGGCGCTGCTTAAGAGGTGTTGCAAGCAGGTGTAGGTAATTAGCCAATTGACCCTCGGCGCTGGCCTGGCGCGCCCTCCGTTGCCTTGGAGGATGCCTTGGTCGGCCACCAACCCTTACACAAGCTATCATCACCCATTAAACAATGAATAAAGGAAATTAAGTTGTGTTTTGTTTCCCGAAATTCTTGGCATGCAGGCACATCACGTTGCAATCTAAGTACAACAGACTACGCTGGTGCTTATTGTATCTACTGTAACTGTAGATTGGGTTAAAAAACAAGTTTTCAACATTGTTACCAAGTGTTTGCGTTACTGCCTAGGCCAAAGGTTACTACGTGCAAAGGTTTGGAAGCTGTGGGTTTGCCACACATCGTGACTTCAGCCCCGGTTTGTCCCAGCTGGCTTGCATTGGACTGATTGCATTGGACCGGCAAAAAGACCCTGCCTCAGCCTTTACTCAAGAGAGATGCTGTAGGTGAGAAGAAGGCTGAGGCAGAACGGACCTAAAAGTATTATGTCTATTTGAGTTGTTTCAGGTGTGGTGGAGGGTGTAGTTTGAGTTCATTCACTCCCTGTGTCTGTGTATCTCTGTGCTTTCAGGCTGCCAGGTCTTGGTGGCCACGCCCTTTTCCCCAAGGGCACCAATCCGAGTCTACACATCTTTGGTCACTATCCAGGTTTGCATTCAAACATTGACCATCATTTTGCCATCAAAAGTAGTCGGCTTTAGATGATATAGGACACACTGATTAAAAACAGCAGCAAAACAAGCAAAATAGAGGGATTTTACTCACATTACACCAAACATCTGAGAGCACAAACACACCAGGCAGTCCTGGGACCTGACATATTCAGTCGCTAGCCACCCATGCCAAACTGGACTTTTGTACAGCATATACCGAGTACACTTTATTATGTGTAGTATCGGTAATATACTGTAGTATTAAATTTAAGGGGAGTATGAGGGAGTACAGTCTACTATACAGAGTGTACTGTAGCAGGTAATACTGAGTGTTAAAGGGACAATAATAATACATAATATTAATAACAATTCTAATATTGTAATTTTTAATTCATTAATTTAATTCTAATTTTAGAATAATGTAGTATATTGCATTATAGTGAGTATGTCATTATAGGGAATAACAGGGAGTATATGGTTGTATAGGTCGTATAGGGCACTATAGAGTATTATAGGGTAGTATGGGTAATGTAAGGGAGTATACAGTAGTATAGGCAATATGAATATATGAGTACATGATAGTATTGGGTACTATAGGGTAGTGTAGATATCAGTGGTGTGCAGTGAGGCCCTTCTAACCCTTCAGAGAAGGGGTGACAATAAATGCATGTAAGTAATAAATAAATCATTTTTAATCAGGAAATATATATCATAGCTTTTGTAAGTGTAAGAATTTATTTTATAAATTAACTAAAAGCATTAGTCTGTGTTTTTTTAGTTGCTACAGGACTCTTATCTGACTGACAGCAGTTTTAACCATTCAAAGCTTTTTAAAATGGATTCTGCCCCCACGTGACTGCATGCCCCTTCTCCTGATTTTGAGAAGGGTGTAGTAATGAGTCTTTTAGCAAAGTTGAAAGACAGTCTAACCAATTAGATTCATGATTTTTACTATGGGGGCGGGGCCATGGCTGTGTAACCCCTTCTCAGCGCTTTGTTGAAGGTGTTACGCGTTGCTGAGTCATAAACGGAGCTCATGCTGGATTAGTTCAATAGTTAGTGAACAATCACGGAATTGCAGCTGCAAATAAGACAGATATTGTGTCATATTATATTAAAAGGTCTTTTTAAACATGCTGTCCTTCAATGTGCATCTATTTCACAATAATAGGCCACTTGACTGGTGAGTTTTTGTGTGTACTTAATGTTTTGGCTGCTCTGGTGAACTGTAGACATACAAATGAGTGATTTTTGTTGAATGGCTGGACTTGAAGGCAAATTAAGCATTGATTGTTGGGTCGTTTGTATACTTTTGTAGTTTGTAGCTGTGTTTGTGGGCTGTTGATTTGTATTAAATAAATATACTTAAGTCAAGAGAGAGAATATGTTGTTATTGTAATTTTTTTTCTATGTGTCAGTCGGCCGGCGGCTGGGTGGGGGGTAGGGGGGGATGGTTGCAGAAGGGTACCCACTGTATTTACTGCACGCCACTGGTAGATAGTATAAGGTAGTGTAAGAAGTATAGCTATATACGTATATACGTATAGTGTGGAATAATGAAGTGTTTGGTAGTATAGGTGGTGTGGTAGTATAGGGAATATAAGGACAGTATAGATGGTAGTGTATGTTGTTAGGAATTATATGGTATTATAAGTTGTAATAGTGAGTATATGGTAGTATATAGGGAGACGAAAAGGTAGGGAGAGAGAGTGAGATAGAGAAGGAGAAAGAGAAAATATATTTACAATATATTTAAATTTAAACATATAGAATATGTCATCATTTTTGCAGATGGTTTGTTTTCTAACAGGTTAAATTCAGTAAATTAACAGTACTTTTTTAATACATTACAACCTTCTTTATATTTCATCAACAATAAATGTTAATTGGCCAGGGGACTAAACTTTTAAATTCGAGTGTACTGCAAATAAAATGCTTTTTGGAGAGATTTGTTTGGTTGGAGGTACAGTGTAGGTTCTGACTGTGACAGTCACAGTGTCAAAAGAAGGTGAAGAAGCTCCTGAGACGTTTCCTTAGATAGATAGAACAGGGGGATCTTCCAGAAGCTGCAGAGGAGAGCCGGACCCTTTGGGGGGCTTGTTTCAGAGCTTGACTTTTTGACCTGTTGTGTAAGAGGGGATTTCTGCTCAAAGTGAAGAGATCAGAATCAGCAAACCCTGACCAGATACCACTTCAAACAGGTCTGAAAATCTCATTTCAGATAACAGACAAATAGATTCCAGATTATTCCATTCAATCAGGTTCTACTCAATCAGATTCTCTTATTCAGGTCTAGCCAGTTGTATCAAATGAGATTCCATTCCATCAGATTTTACTCTATTCGTCTATAGCCAATCAGATTGCATTTTATTTGCAGTTGCATCCAATGGTATTCCACCCATCTGTTTTACTCTATTTATTTTTACCCAAACAAATCCCATTCTATTCCTACTATACCTGATTAGATTCCACTCTATATCCAAATCCACCAATTGGATGCCATTCTACTTTATCTGACCTCTATTACTCTATTCAGTTCTGACCAATCAGACTCTACTCTTTTTTTAGTTCTGCCCAATCAGTTTATTCCATTTCATTCAGTGTTTTTTATATTTTTAGGTTTAAATCCCAGATCATGCTGCTTGCTCTCAGCAGCCAGAGCCTGAGAGAGCACAGATATCTATGCTCTCTTGGGGCGTATAGATGGCACTCTATCCCCAAATCACACCCAAAGTGATGTTTGTCAGCACAGGCATCTGTTAGCTGATGTATTGAAGCTGGGGGACTGTGCTTTCCTCTGAGTGCACTGGCTACACAGTAAGTGGGAAAAGAGGAGATGACTGTCGAGAACTTCATATGTATAACAGCAGGCATGTTCTAGTATTCACCCTTCTGCTGTAGGGGACATTACTAAAGTAGAAAGTTCTAATATGTGGGTTGGGTAATGAAGAGAAAATGTGGTATAATTAGAAAGAAAAAAAGTAAAAAAAGAAATTTTACTTTGTAAAACTATACACAGTCAGATTCCACTCACAGTAAAACATTCCTGATGTGTCTGATCTCAACACGTCTGATCTATGAATCTGCTCTTTGCAGATAAATGTCCCACTGATACTCTCAACAACTACCCAACATTTTACACTCAACTTAAACAGAGTGAAGAACGTTTACACAACATTAAAGAATGTTCAGAACTCTGCACCGTCTCTATAACAAGCCTCTTTTAGATGTTTATCTTCAGAATCTGAATCTGTTTGTATGTGCACATACACACATACATAAACACACATATTAGAATTAGCTTGGGATGCAGTTAGACCTACACTACTGTATGTAACACAATGTTTCTGTGTGTGTGTGTGTGTGTGTGTGTGTGTGTGTGAGAGTGTGAGTGTGTGTGAGCCCAGGCTAAAAGCTTTCCATTTAAATGATGCTCCACAGGCCAGCGTCTGGCCCATCTGCACCCCTGTCGCCATAGCAACTGTCAGGTAGATTTCCTGGTGGCGACCAGAGGAACTTACAGTACCTCTCTCCCTTTCCTCTCTCTGTATCTACCTCTCTTTCTCTTTCTCTCTCATTCTTTCTCTCTGTCTCTCTCTTCTTCTTTTTATTGCTCTCTTTCTGTCTCTCCCTCTCCTCTCTCTGTCTCTAGCTCTCTTACTCTCACTCCTTTCTCTTTCTCTCTCTTTTTATCGCTCTCTCTCCCTGCCTCTCCCTTTCCTTTCTCTGTTTATACCTCTCTCTCCTTCTCTTCCTGTCTCTTGCTATCTTTCTATTATTTTATCTCTTGCTTCTTATGCATTTCTTTCTATAATGTTTGCCATTCTTTATTCTCATTATGTCGCTCTTTCTCTACTCTGTGCCGTACTATATCCCATGATTTCTTTCTTACTTTTAAGTTAGTTAGTTTTAAACACTTTTGGAGCTAACTAGTCAGGTAGTATATATTAAATAATATTACAATTTTAAATACACAATAAAAAAACTATTTGTAAAATGTAGCTACTCAATAAAATAAAGGAGTTTTTTTTTATTTTTTTTTTTACTTTTGCTGAATAATACTGTGAATTAAATGCAGTTGTAATTATCTAAAATGTGGGTATGTATTCCTGTGGTATTTCTATATTAAACATACATTATGGATCCTTTTTTCATCTTTTCATTCCTCCATTACTCACTCATTCTCTCTCTCTCTCTCTCTCTCTCTCTCTCTCAGTACTATGGTAGGTGGTACAATCGCTCCATAATGGCTCACTGTGCGCAAATCAATAGCAGCAATTAGTCGTCTTTATTAGTGTTATTGTTTCCGGATCACAAAACTACTGATCTATATTTAATGCTGGGATGCTGACACACACACACACACACACACACACACACACACACACACACACACACACACACACTTATAGTCATACACACTTCTATTTTTCATAGAAATCCAGCATCCAAGAATTAAGACAGAGGGAAGAAAGATTCTCTAATAGAGCACAGAGTTTATAGTGTGGACAAAAGTATTGGGACACCTGCTCATTCAGTTTTAACTTAAATATATTTTTACTCTAATAACAGACTTTGCAATGTCATGTGTTACTTTACAACATGTGACCTGCTATGTGCATGTCAACCACTGACCAAGTCTTGTCTTGTCAGAGTCTCTGTAAAACACAAAATCCACCGGAGATCCTACGTAAACCTAGATACTTACACATATAGGTAATGTTATAGAGGACACAGTTCATAGTGTGGACAAAAAATATTGGGGCACCTGCTTATTCAGTTTTAACTCTACAATCAAGGATATTAATAACAGTTTATTCTGCTTTCTTTGAAGTAAATGTCTCTCCTTTCCAGGGAATCCTTTCTTCTACATTCTGGAGCATTGCTGGGAGAATTTGATTGCAACAGCATTACGGAGGTCAGGATTTTAACTCCCAACTCTGCAACTTGTCAGAAAAGTATTGGATGGAGCTCCATCATTCCAGAGAACACAGTTCCACTGCTCCACAGCTCAGTGTTGGGGGATTTAAACCACTCTACTCTGCCCACAACTGGCATTAGCATTAGCATTAGCATGGTGCCAATAGGTTTGTGTATATTTATCTGCTCTAGAGAGTCCTATTCTACTGGTAATACTTTCTTTCTTTTCTATAGACAAGTTATGTGTCTACCTTAACTAAGCTGCCTTAATTAAGGCTGTGTAGGCCTCCAAAGCTTGTCAAATCCAGCAACCGTTGCTATGTAAGAATGTAATGGTGGGCGGAGCCAGAACAGCTTAATTAGTCTAATTTATAGGACTCTTTGACAATGGCCAGTTTCTGCCTTGCTGCTCGTTCTTAAACACTTTATTCATTCACAATCATAACTATCTTATTACACACACACACACACACACACACACACACACACACACACACACACGCAGAACCCCATGAAGCCTGCTCCCTCTGGAGTTGGCAACCCTCTTCAGAACACACATCCTGTCCCTTTCTCTCCCCAGGGGAGGAGGCCAGCCTCCATCTGTCCCACAAACACACACACACATACACACACAGGCTACATACACACACTGCCGAACAGCCCCAGAAGGGTGGTCCATCACCACCTGTCAGATCCAGATCCCCCTCTCCTTCTTTCTTTTCCCCTCTTGCTCTCTTCCCTCTCTTATTTTTCATCATTTTTCTCTCTTTCTCTTCGTCTTTTTTCTTTTTCTAAATCCCTCTCGCTCCTTTCTTTCTTAAGGGTCTCATTCCATTGTTTTTTTCATTCAAATTTAAATGTTTAGTTGTGGTTTCTAGAATGAATAAATGCCATGAGAGCTGTTTTTGTGCAAAAAAAAAAATAAAATGTTCCAGTGATCCGGTATAACGCTGCTTTAGTCCTGTGGAGGAGAGGGCAGGGAAAATTGATAGTATTTCAGCTCTTGCTCATGAATATTCATGTCACCTCTCCTTGGCTAACAGCACTGTGAGGCAGGGAGACAGACAACAGTTTTAAAATAAAGACATTTTTACACTAATAACAGTCTTAGCAATGTCATATGTTACTTTACAACATGTGTAATGCCCTGCTAAGTGCAGTTCAGCCACTGACCTAGTCTTAGAGTCTCTGTAAAACGCAAAAATCCATCGGAGACCCTATGTAAACTTATAGTTATTTACACATAGAGGCATACAGGCAAAGGCGCACGTGTGTGTGTGAGTCACAAGGGAGAGGAGGGTTTCTCAACCGGGGTGCCACGGACCACCAGGGGGCCGCGAAGCACACTCTAGGGGTCCGCAGGCTCATCCTCAGAGTAAGACAGTTGTCTGTAGTGAGCACTTTAAATCAGGAATTTCAAACTCGAGGGCCGCAGAGCGATATTTTGTGGCCCGCGACTTGAAATAAAATTTTAGTGTTAGTGTGGAGCGCACGCAAGAAAGACGCATCGTCTCCCAGTCCATCAGCTGAGCACATCCTATTCATTTCAATAGAGAGAGACGCTGCATGAGCTGTGCATGAGTTCAGCTGTGTGTGATACGAGCCTCACACACATACAGAACAGCTTCCTTTCAAGCACGTAGGAGACGCTGAAAATGGATTTATAGAACTATAGATCACAGTGAAGTTGATAAATGCAATAGTAATGCAATAGTTACTTTTACTGTTAACTAGTTACTTTTATAGTGGAGTAATTCAGTTAGTAACTCAGTTACTTTTTTGGAGGAGTAACTAGTAACTAAAACTAACTCCTTTTTCAAAGTAACGTGCCCAACACTGGACACTATTGTGTTATTTGCACAAATAACACAGGAATGAACTTGCCATGCTGTTCCTAGCACTGTTAACTTCTGTCAGATGAGATGTGTCGGCTTTGGTGCTGCCTGTGGGTGGTCGCGAGCCAAGGTGGGCGAGGCCATGAACTCATGAATTGACTTGGACACTGGTGCTTTTCCTGACTCGTTTTTCTGAACATTTTCTTTTACTAGCTACTACAAACTACAGACAGTGGAGGTTGAGGAAGAGTTTCATGTGCATCATGCATTATACAACTCAGAGAGACCTTTTGTATTTCACACAGAACAAGAAAAAGTGGATTTTAACCTTCACCTTTAGCCTTATTTATATTTCCTGCTCTTTTTCTTTCCATTTCTGAGGATGATTTTACAGCTACCTTTTTCTCCCGGACCTTTAGCCTTTTTTTTTTTTGTTTCGTCTGAACCAAACTAGCAGATGTGAACGGTCTAAATCTACTGAATCAATTATATGCAGTGTGAACACACTTTTCTAGATGTTTCAGACTTTCAGACCAATTACAGCAGGTTTCCACTGGCATGCAGGCGAAAGCAGCAGTATTACTGCATTCCATTTGAGTTCTGAGTAGAAAATTGTAGCTGAAACACTCCTACAGCTCAAATTTCCAACTCAGAAAGTGTGGAGATCCTTGCCAATCCTGAGTTAAGGATCCAAAATGGCTGCCCCGCACATCAACAGTAGTAAAAGCAGAAGTATTATACGGTTTAGTATCACTACAATCTATTAGTGTATCACAGTCCAGTATCTATATGTGGACATGATTTCTTGGCATGTTTAAATGCACAAAACACTGCTTAATGCATTGTTAACAACAGGTATCGCTAGCAATGCTAACCTGGGGCAGTGCTAACAATGACAGCTGACATCTGATTGTTTAACTGGAAGACAGTCAATGCAGTTGGGTGTGATGTCATTCTGATCTCCGACATATGAAATAAATAGAAAAGATTAAATGGAACGCAGGACAGTTGAACAACTGATTAAAGAGCTGGTGATTCCTGTATCTACTGTAACTGTAGATTAATCCTTATTTACACACAGAAATAAAGAAAATCAGAGGGGACTCTGTTACACTCATTCTGCTGCGGGATACACTTGAGCTTGAAGGGAGTCAAACTCTGGCAAGAAAGCAGAATTCAGCACAGCACCTGGAAAGACAACTCGCTGAATTTGTACCATGCAGCCGCCTGATGCACATCAGTCAGTGTAAGGTTTAATAATTAATTTTTCTGAGTATTTGAGGTTAAATGCAAGAATAGACAATGGATGGATGTAAAAACTCATTATTTGTTTTGTTTTTATTTTGAATGCAGTGCAGTGTACAAAAAATGGAAGTTTTTTTTCCTATTTCAGTTTTGTCATCTCTGCCCCTGAAAAATGAAAAATGAAAAAAATAAATATTTAAATTTTTTTTCAGATTTTTCATTTTTTTGCATTTTGCATGTTGGATTATACCATCAGGTCTGTGTTAGACACAAAGACACAAAAATGAACAAATCTGAATTCTGAAAATCTAGAGAAGATTCACAATAAATAGATAAAAATAAAAAAAATCATGAAAACCCATTTCTTCTTCATTCTACTGAATGGAAAAAAAATATTATATATCAAGTTTTATACCCATTTTTTTTTTTTCAAATTTAGCTTGATACAGTAAGAAAATGAAAATGCTTAAAGTTACACTGACTTACGTCCTTCTACAAATCAATTTATTTATAAAAGCAAAACTGGAGTAAATGTAATTTAGCACTGTATACATGTCTTTTGCTCTCTCTCTCTCTTTCTCTTTTTTTCTTTTTCTTTCTTTCTCTTACTCTCGGCAGTTTAAATCCTGTTATTCTGTACTTGTGTTGGACGACCTTCTTCAGTTTAGCTTTCTTTGGGAGAAGCATATAAGCCCTTTGTATGCAGTGTTTGATGCCAGAGTGTGTGTGTGTGTGTGTGTTATTTTTTGGTGCAGTCTCAGGTGCCTTCACTGTGTAACTACACTTTTCTTTTTTTTTTTTTTGTTGAAACGCCAAGGCCAATTCCAGTCACACTCTATCAGAGTCTATCAAAGAGTTCAGGAAGAAAACATATAGGATGATGATGATGATATTGAGGAAGATTATAATAATGTATAATAAAGGTAAGAATGAGGAAGATGTCATAGTGATGATGATGATGATGATGACAATGGTGATGACGATTATCATAATGATTCCAATTTTATTTTTATTTTTTTCGTTCTTATTGCGCAACTCTCACATGGAGACTGCCTCACATCCGCCCAACACAACAGGGTTGCCTAGCGACGGGGAGAGTACACGCAGTGCTGTACTGTATATACATACTATTTTAAGATGCTGGTCGTACAAAAGTTCACTTCGCTTAAGATCACGTCTCGCTCTGTTCTCCCGCTCCGGCTCCACCGGCTGTCAGACCTCAGTCAGACGGCCTTTAATCACAGTTTAGAACTGACTTATTGATGCTACAAATAATGTCATACAGTATATCCTGCCGCCAGACTTCAGGGGACATCAAGCTCTTCAGAATACTGGAAATAAATGAGCAAGAACTTCACATTTCAGACATACTTCACTGGAAAGCTCTGTTCTGATTATGTCATTTTTTCCTTAGAAACAACAGGAATACTGAAGGAACAAGCGATTGGATCTATATGATCTAAATAATGGTGAAGTCTAGACACTGTGTCCCTTTTAATGAACATTTTTAAATGTTTTTTTTTAATTATCTTTGAGGGAAAAGAGCTTTAGTTTGTGTTTTTAAAAGTATTTTTTAATTAAAAACCAAATGCAATCCTTATATACTGTAGGTAAACACAACTTTTCAGGATTATCTTATCTTGTCGTATCATGTTAAAGCCTTTCTAATTATTTAGTCTTGCAAAAGCAGTTAAAAAAAAAAAAAAAAAAAAAAAACAGTGGTTCTGTATAGAGCCATGCCCATGACAACTCAAAGCAGCATTTGAATATTTGGTTTGTATATATATTTGAATATATATAGTTTGTTTTATTGGTTTACACTTTATAAAAAAACATACGATTACACCATTATTCCAATCAGTACTATGCATAACCCTGTTTGTTTTAAATGTAAACAACCTTTAGAGGTAACCAAACACTAGAAAAATGCATTTCTTGAAGCAAGTGCAAAGTGCTTACACAGCCATAGTGGTTCCCATTGGTTTCAAACATGTCACTAGTTGGTTACTAAGGTGTTGCTATGCCATACTTGTTGGTTGCATGGGTGTTGCTAGGCTTTTTCTAGGTGTCCCTATAAAAAAGAGCTGTTAATTTCTAATATGTTACCAACTGATGGCTTACGGAACAAGGCTGGATGCGTAGGTACTTCTTGGAGATTGCCTTGTCGCACCAAGGGCTTATTGAGTGGTTGCAAATGTGTTTCAAGTGGTTGCTAGATGTTATTGAAAATGAATGGGTGTGAATGGGGGAAATGAGAGGATATTAAAAACGACAAACAGATATTCAAGTATTCAAGTCCATTGTCTTGTCCAGGTCTTGTTGTCCACTGGTCACACTGCTTCACAGTAGTGGAAGCTTCAGGGAAAGTTCTACTAGGAGACGTAAATCCATGTCTCTCATGTCTCGACCCGTCAAAACCTTACAAACCTTTTTTTGCTCTCATATGCCGGTTTGTTTGGTTTCCTCTCCTTCCAGCATACCATCTTCAGATTGGTCTAGATGTCTGGGGGTTTGGCTCCTCCCCTTTCCTTCCACATATGGTAGGCTCTGCGATAGTCCAGATATTCCAAACCTGGGACAACAACAGCACCTCCACCAGAGACTTTGAATTTACAGTAATTCATATCTATCAAATTGTTAATACTGTCGATATAAAAGCTTTCCTCATTGCATTTATGCCTCTAGAGTCTTTATAGTATATCTGTCATTACTTTTTCATACAAAGTAAATTTACAGTTGCCAGAAAAAGTATGTGAAACCTTTGGGATAAATTGGTCATTAATTGTGTTTCTGATATTCTGATTTTGAGTCACAACAATAGACAAACACAGTCTGCTTAAACTAATACCACAAAAAAATTATATGTTTGCATGATTTTATTGAACACAACATGTTAACATTCACAGTGGAGGGTGGAAAAAGTATAAGAAGCTTTGGATTTAATAACTGGTTGATCCTCCTTTGGCAGAAATAACCTTAACCAAACGTTTCCTGTAGTTGCAGATCAGACCTGCACAACAGTCAGAAGGAATTCTGGATCATTTCTCTTCACCTCCCTTGAGGTCATGCCACAGCATCTCAATTGGGTTGAGGTCAAGATATATTTTCTTCTGTTGAAGTCGTTCGGTTGTTGATTTACTTTCATGTTTGGGTCATTGTCCTGTTGCATCATCCATCCTCTGTTGAGCTTCAGTTGGTGAACAGACGGTCTTAAGTTTTCCTGCAAAATGTCTTGGTAAACTTGGGAATTTATTTTTTCCGTTGATGACGGTGATCCGTCCAGAACCTGAGGCAGCAAAGCAACCCCAAACCAGGATGCCCCCTCCACCATGTTTCACAGTTGGGATGTGGTTTTGATGATGGTTTGCTGTGCCTTTTTTCTCCACACATAGCGTTGTGTTTTCCTTCTAAACAACTCAATTTTGGTTTCATCTGTCCACAATATATTTAGCCAGTACTGCTGTGGAACATCCAGGTGCTCTTTTTTGCAAACTGCAAACGTACAGCAATGTTTTTTTTGGACAGCAGTGGCTTGCTCCGTGGTGTCCTCCCATTCTCCATTCTTGTTTAATGTTTTTCTTATTGTAGATTAGTCAACAAAAATGTTATTATGTGCCAGAGATGTCTTTAAGTCTTCAGCTGACACTCTAGGATTCTTCCTCACCTCATTGATCATTCTGCGCTGTGCTCTTGCAGTCATCTTTACAGGACGACCACGCCTAGAAAGAGTAGCAACAGTGCTGAACTTTCTCCATTTGTAGAACGTCTATCTTACTGTGGGCACGTGAACATCAAAGCTTTTATAGATACTTTTGTAACCCTTTTCAGCTTCATGCAATCAACAATGGTTGAACGAAGGTCTTCTTAAGAACAGCAAACTCAAAACTGGTGTGTTTTTTACAGGGCAGGGCAGCATTAACCAACACATCCAATCTTATCACATCCTGTCTTCAATTAGCTCTTAGAAAAGTCATTAGTCTAGGGGTTCACATATTTTCCCTTCTCATGTTATTTGATGTACAAATCCAGAACACAAGAATCTCCCAAGCAAATAGGTTGCTTAACAGCTGACACTGAAATTACACAAAACTTTCCAACAAATACTTGTTAAAAAAGGTTGGCAAAGACTGGCCCTTCATTTGGAAAAGGTTCCAGAACACTCCCACAGACTACATGGATTTGGCTTTGCAATTAAGGCCACACTCCTCCTTAACATCCTCAGGGAATGAAGTAGAGGCTCATGATTTGAACACTCCCCTTGGTTAAGGGGCTTTGCCATGCTGGTCAGGGCTGGCGGAACTGGGTAACGGCTCCAACAACGCCTCCTACGATTCTGACATTATAATAATTACTGTTCACTGTCGGTGACTTTAATGCTAGTGCTGGTGGGCTTGAATGCCAAGTGGTGGCCTGGCCTCATTGGATAACAAGTAGTTGGCAAAATCTTGTCTTGAGAGTGTTCTAGTTGTTCACCAGATGGCATCATGTCACCCAAAAGAAATATAAAGTTAAAGCGTCTTGGATTAAACCCATGGAACTTAAAAGCACTGAACAGATAATAAAAAAAATGTATGAGTTAGATATTAATTAAACCTACAAATGTGTTATTTTGCAGCGTTTTCAATAATATGTCCTTAAAGAGCCACTAAACACTAAACCTATTTTTCCACTAATAGCTAAAATGTGTTTCTTTAGAAGCAATGAAAAATTTCAGTCATGCTTAAATACTTTTAATAAACATTTCCAAACCTTTTACAGTAACAACACTTGTACTGTGGTAATTTCTGCCTCTGCTGTGCCCTCCTCACAGGTTCAACTGTGCTATAGGTGTGGATGATGTGTCTGTGTACTTTGGTAAGCAGATACATCACAATATGTAGATCAGTCAGTTAATAATACCGCCAACCTTCTGGGTCTCACCCCTACCAGAAGCACAGTGCTGCTGCTGCAGCTCAGCCAATCAGCTCTCCCTCCTGCCCTGCCTCTAAACCCATACATCACCCAGAGCCCCTCACAAACTACTCCTCCCATTTTTTAGCCTATTTCAAATTTGAGCTAAGGGTGGAGTCATCAAAAAGAAGAGGGTTTAATGCCCCTTTAATTTAGCAGAGAGTAAGAAATACACAGCTTTCAAAAAAGGCTCTTGGAGGCAAATCTTGGGTAGAAGTCATTTTGTCCAGATGACAGAGTTTGAAAGAGGAGGCATCATCGAACTGAGAGAAACAGTATGCTTCCACCTTGGCTGTTACAAATTGAAACTTTATCATCATTAGCAACAGATCCAGTTTATGTTTGGTATTTGACAACGGTCAGATTTGAGAATGGCTGCCCCATAGTAAGAGCTTCAATCCTGCCTTTCTGAGGAGCATCACATACGAAAGTCAGTCCCCTCAAGTAGTGAAACGAGGGTCTATCTCTTATTGTAAGGATTTTAATTCCATTTTTCAGCATGATACTGCTCGCACAACTGTATACCTAAATTGCCTATCCTGCGCAAAGTAAATAACTGCCTGTAGCATTACTGGCCATATATGTTCCACAATAGTTGTTTGAACCCAATCTGATTTGATCTGCTCCAAGAGATTCACCTGGTGTCAGCAGTTGGATTGCATCTATTTTATTGATTATTAATGCTTTTTTTAACAATTCAGTTTATTACATTTTATTGTTTGATGATTTTTAAATTATTTGCTTTTCTTTTAATATGTATATTTTTGTCAGGTTGTGTAGCAAGGGAGGCATGGAGGTGGACACAAATGAAAGACATTTTTATTATTAGAAACAAATCAAAAGAAACACAAAACAAAATGAATAAACAAACAGAATAACAAGGAGAAACACTGAATTCTCAAAGACTGAAAACAAAGAAAAAAACTACAACCTAACCAATGTGACAACATATAAGAACCAACAAACTAACACTAAAAAAACACAGGGGCTTAAATACACATGGAGGAAACAGGAAACAGGAAACACCTGGGGACAGGTAACAAGGGGGTGGGGCTACAAATTAACACAGGTGGAAGCACTGAAGACATGGGTGGAGAAAAGAAAACTGCTTGGTTGCCAGATCTATCCCCAATTGAGCATTTATGGAAACACCTAGGATGCCAGCTTCAGAATCCTATGAGTGTAGAGCAGGATCTACAGACCCAGCTTCAACATATGTAGGTAAATGTGCTGCAGGATGCCATATATATACCTATACGTCTCCATGCTCAACTGTATCTCATCTTGTATTCAGACTAGAGGCTTCAAATTGTACTACAGCCTAAACTTGTTCTTTCACTTTATTATTGTAATCACTCTAATATGTAATTGTTATTTTTGTAAATGAGTCTGCATATAGAATTATTTTGACTTAGAGTGTAGTTCACAGTAAAATATATGAAAAGAAACTGAGCTCTTGGCTCTTAGGTGTGCAAAATCCCTGCACTCTACACTTACTGGCTGAAAAACGGTGAATTCACTGGGTCCTCTTGAAGATAACTGAACTGCAGAACGACTGAACTGAGGTCAGTAATATTCCTGGCTACTTAGGAAACCAGTGGTTACTCTAAAATAAGAAATCAGGATTGGTTAGACGACTGAGCCTTTCAAATCCAAGCACTCGAAAGACCAGTTCTAAAACCTGCACTCTGCAGCCCTCTACTCCTGGAAGTGGAAAGTGGTCTGCTCTGAGCTGCAGAGAAGATTCTGGCAAATGCAGAAGAAGTGGAAGCTTAGAAAAAGCTTTAGAAATTTAGAGCTGTGTTGACATAAAATAGTTCTAAATTTCAACCATTCCACCATTAAGGGCATTCTGGTTTGATTCATATGGACAGAAATACACAGTTTGGTGTGGACAAAAACAAACACATCAAGACCCAAATACTCTGGAACTGGTGACATATTGAACCACCCCCCATCTGACCCAACTATCAGCTTTATTAAATTTAAGTAAACAACATTGCAGGATTAGTTCAAATATTAAACAGATAATACCATCTCTGCCAATCCATACTAAACACAGCCAAGCCAAGCCCCTTGCAAACCATACAAACTCGGCCAAGTCAAGTCAACCTAAACCAAACCAAACTTAACCCTCCTATTACGTTCAAATTTACTAACATTTTTTTTAATGTTTTTATGTTTATGTCACATGCTATATTTGTTTGTTGACTACTTATACTAATAGCCATTTAAAAAAAATATCTAAAGTGATCTTTACATCATTTCACAGAAATGTGTGTAAAATTCTGATGTTTTATACCTTTTATACAGCTATCAAATTGACCCCAAACAACACTGATGTATATAAAATGTGTACAGGGCACTGAAAATATACCATCACATTAATTGTATGTTAACCCAGTTGTCCCTATTAAATTAGGGAAAGTCACAGAATATTAAGAAAATAAAATGACATTAACTGCTTATTTAAAGGTGTTAAACATGGAATGGGGTTTAATTGACCCCAAATATAATAGGAGGGTTAACCAACCCAAACCGAACCCAGCCAGTCAAGCCAAACCAAACCATACCAACCCAAACCAAACCAAACCAAACCAAACCCAGCCAATCAAGCCAAACCAAACCAAACCAAACCCAGTCAGTCAAGCCAAACCAAACCCAGTCAGTCAAGCCAAACCAAACCAAACCAAACCCAGTCAGTCAAGCCAAACCAAACCAAACCAACCCAAACCAAACCTAGCCAGTCAAGCCAAACCAAACCCAGCCAGTCAAGCCAAACCAAACCAAACCAAACCAACCCAACCCAAACCCAGCCAGTCAAGCCAAACCAAACCATACCAACCCAAAACAAACTTAACCAACCCAAACCGAACCCAGCCAGTCAAGCCAAACCAAACCATATTAACCCAAACAAACCCAAACCAACCCAAACCGAACACAGCCAGTCAAGACAAACCAAACCAAACCAAACCACACCAAACCAAACCAAACCAAACCAAACCAAACCCAGCCAATCAAGCGAACCCAAACCAACCCAAACCGAATCCAGCCAGTCAAGCCAAACATAACCTAAACAAACCAAACCCAGCCAATCAAGCAAACCCAACCCAAACCAAACTTAGCCAGTCAAGCCAAACCAAACCCAGCCAAGTCAAACCAAACCCATCCAGGTCAAGGCAAAACCAAACCAAACCAGACCCAGCAAGTTCAAGGCAAAACCAAACCAAAGCAAACCCAGCCAGCTCAAGCCAAATTAAACCAAACATAACCCAACCAATCAAGCCAACCCAAACCAGACCAAACCAAACCTAGCAAAGTCACGACAAACCAAACCAAACTGAACCCAGCCAGTTCAAGCCAAGCCAACCCAAGCCTAAACCAAACTGAACCAATAAAACCAGAACCAGATCCAACCTAACCCCACCAAAAACAAAACAAGTCAAACCACACCAAACCACACTGCACAAAAACCACATCACACTAAACCAAAGCAAATTCAATCAGATAAACACAAACTATAAATATAAGGCCTCAAACACTGCAGTCCTCAGACACCCAGTATCGCTTCTATTGGGTCAGCAGACGGCACAGTGCTCCTCAAAGGAGAGGATCCTGATCCTGGAGCTCCTGAGCCAAGCATTTCAGCCCTATCCACATAAAATAACCCCTCTAATCCAACAGTGCTGGACCTGCTCCCAGACCTCCAAAGCTCCGTACTGGATAAACCATCACATTTCACACAGATTCTGTCAGACAGAAAAGGCCAGGAAACAACAGCAGCACAGTTCCGCTAAACAGTGGGGGTGGACTGCTGGGGTACCTTCTGACCAGCCGACCGCATCACTGCATTCCGGGGGTCCGGCTGCTGTATTATAAATACTGCCTTGATACTGCTGTCTACACCATGCTGCCTCTGTGTGTGGCTGTGTTTCTACACACTGATCGGCCAAAACATTAAGCCCACCAGCTTGTTTCCACACTCACTGTTCATGTAATCAGCTGAGCAGATACTGTCTGATGGTCAGGACCCCACAGGACCACAACAGAGTAGAAATATGATCCAGAATGTTCTCTTACTTTCCCTTTCACTTACTCCCTTTGATTTTAGTCCAGAAAAAGAGTTTGTTCACATCTCCGAATAAAGAAATAAAGTTTGAAGAGTTGAACAAATAGTTGACAAATTATTGGATACATGGATGGATGGATGCATGGATCATTGCATGGATGAATGCAAGTGAATTAATATATGGATAGAAAAATGGATGTTTGAAATGATGGATGACGGATGGATTGAGTGATGGATGGGCAGGTATTCAGATAGACAAATGGATAGAATGGATAGAAGGGCAGGAAGATGGATGGATGGATATGTAGAATGGTATGAAGATGGGTAGACAGAAAATAAGTCAGGAAAATTAACTGCACAGATGGATAAATATGTGGGAACTGAGAAAAGATAGACAGACAGATAAAATAGCAAGTTTTTAGGAGTTTAAAAATTGGTGAAATTTTTGGTGAAATAACCCTGTTTTTTAAACACAGTTTTCATGCATCTTGGCATGTTTTCCTCCACCAGTCTTACACACTGCTTTTGAATAACTTTATGCCACTACTGGTGCAAAAATTCAAGCAGTTCAGCTTGGTTTAATGGCTTTTGATCATCCATCATCCACCTCTTGATTATATTCCAGAGGTTTCCAACAAAAACAAACACATCAAGACCCAAATACTCTGGAACTGGTGACATATTGAACCACCCCCCATCTGACCCAACTATCAGCTTTATTAAATTTAAGTAAACAACATTGCAGGATTAGTTCAAATATTAAACAGATAATACCATCTCTGCCAATCCATACTAAACACAGCCAAGCCAAGCCCCTTGCAAACCATACAAACTCGGCCAAGTCAAGTCAACCTAAACCAAACCAAACTTAACCCTCCTATTACGTTCAAATTTACTAACATTTTTTTTAATGTTTTTATGTTTATGTCACATGCTATATTTGTTTGTTGACTACTTATACTAATAGCCATTTAAAAAAAATATCTAAAGTGATCTTTACATCATTTCACAGAAATGTGTGTAAAAAACCCTGTTTTTTAAACACAGTTTTCATGCATCTTGGCATGTTTTCCTCCACCAGTCTTACACACTGCTTTTGAATAACTTTATGCCACTACTGGTGCAAAAATTCAAGCAGTTCAGCTTGGTTTAATGGCTTTTGATCATCCATCATCCACCTCTTGATTATATTCCAGAGGTTTCCAATTTCTTAAAATCAAAGGAACTCATCATTTTTAAGTGTTTTCTTATTTTTTCCAGATCTTTATAAATACACACAGCATGAACTGTAGATAGTATCACTCTCTCACTCTCCCTCTCTCTTTTTATTTCTCTTTCTGATAATCGCTATACAGAGTAAAATGGTTCAGCTTAAACACTCAACACACCGCTCCTCATTGCTGCTATTTTCTTTGTCTGTCTCTGTATAAATATGTTTGAGTTATATATTTTCCCACCCTGTATTTCAATAACATGTTTACTCATTGGCTGTGCATGGGTTGTTTGTGAGTTCCAAGAGAACCAAGGTCAGCTAGTCTCCTGCATTGTTTTCCCCCTCCGTCGCTAAAGAGCTCGCCAGCTTGGGAAGCTACAGCGCCAGTAAAGCGTCCTCGGCTGAGATTGTGCATGTGTGTAATTGTATCCCACCACAGACCCTTACCGGGAGGATTTTCTGCTCTGATAAAAATAGAGCAAGCTGCCATGGGCGCACTTATTGATGGAGAATAGAAGAGTCATGTCAGCCGCTGGTCGTAAGATGATTATAAATAGCTAGATCGCGGCCTGTTGCCGTGAAACAGACGCTGCCATGGGCGCGTGGTATCTTTGATCAGCGGGGACGACTGCACCAGCGTTCTTACATTAGTTAACGCGCTTCACAGCCCTGCAGGTGACAAATACCAGCGCTGTAATTCCATCCTCATGGGGAAAAGAGAGTGAGAGTGATTATCAGAAACTCCAGCACTCATCAGACACTGTGGTGGATCCTAGTTTAGCTGGAAATGTATCTGCCTAGTTGAAGCTGACTAAACCAAAACAAAGCAAACCATCATAAATCAAACCCACCTAAGCCAAACCAAACTAACCCAAAGCAATCTAATGTAAACCAGACCAACCTGAACTATCTTAAACCAAACCAGATTAAACCAAATCAAACACAACAAAAACCAAAACAAACTAACTCAAACCAAACCAATGTAAATCAAACCAACTTAAACCAAGCTAAACCAACATAAACCAAACACACTTAAACCAAACTAAATCACCTAACAAAACCAAACCAACTTAAACCAAACCAAATCCACCTAAAATAAACTAAACAAATCAAGCTAACTTATACCAAACCAACTTATACCAAACCAACCAAACAAAATGAATCAAACCAAGTCCACCTAAACAAAGCCAAAGAAACCAAGCCAACTTATACCAAACCAACTTAAACCAAACCAAATCCACCTAAACAAAGCCAAACAAACCAAGCCAACTTATACCAAACCAACTTAAACCAAACCAAATCCACCTAAACAAAGCCAAACAAACCAAGCCATCTTAAACCAAACCAACTTAAACCAAACCAAATCCACCTTAGCAAAGCCAAACAAACCAAGCCAACTTATACCAAACCAATGTATACCAAACCAACAAATACCAAACCAAACCAACCAAATCCAAGTCAAGTCAAACCAAGCCAACTTATACTAAACCAACCAAATCCAAGTCAAGTCAAACCAAACCCACCTAAACCAAACCAGCGTAAACCAAGTTAAGCTTGACACAACCTAAACCAACCTAAACCAATCCAACTTAAACCAAAACAAACCAAGCCAACCCAATCCACATTAACCTTATTTAAATATGACCAAGCTGAAGAAAAAACTAAAACAAAAACCCAATCAAAACCAAAACAACTTTAAACCAAACCAAAACACACTAAACCAACCCAAACCAAATCAATATAATCCAAACTAAACCAACTTAAACCCTACCAACCTGACCTAAACGAAGCTAAACCAAACCAAACCAACTTAAACTAAACCAAAACAAAATATTCCATGAATAGCTACCCTAATCCATATTAATTTAATTTAAACCAAACTAAAGCAAACGAAAAATCCAATCCAAATTACACCAAACCAATTTAAACCAAACCAAATCACACCAAATCAAGTTAAACCAAATTACATCACACCAAACCAACATAAACCAAACCAAAACAAATCCACCTAAACCAAACCAACATAAACCAGATCAAACTAAATCCACCCAAACCACAAAAGCAAAAACCAAACCAAACCAAATTCAGCTAAACCAAACCAACATAAATCAGATCAAATCAAATCCACCTAAACCAAACTAACATAAACCAAATCAAACCAAATCCACCTAAATCAAACAAAGTCAAGTCAAGCCAACTTATTCCACATTAACCTAATTCAAACCAAACCAAACTGATGCAAACCAAACTAAATCAAACCAAGTCAACTTAAACCAGACCAAACTAAACCAACCCAAACCAACCTAAAGCAAACCAGCCTAAAGCAAACCAACTTAAAACAAATCAAACCAAAGCAAAATAAACCAGGATAAACCAGATCAAGCCAAGCCAAACGAATCCACATGAATCTAATTCAAACCAAACCAAAGTAAACCAAACCCAACCAACCCAAACCAAACTAATTTTTTGCGCTGATACAAATAGAGCAAGCTGCCATGGGTGCACTTATTGATGGAGAATAGAAGAGTCATGTCAGCCGCTGGTCGTAAGATGATTATAAATAGCTAGATCGCGGCCTGTTGCCGTGAAACAGACGCTGCCATGGGCGCGTGGTATCTTTGATCAGCAGGGACGGCTGCACCAGCGTTCTTACATTAGTTACCGCACTTCACAGCCCTGCAGGTGACAAATACCAGTGCTGTAATTCCATCCTCATGGGGAAAAGAGAGTGAGAGTGATTATCAGAAACCCCAGCACTCATCAGACACTACAGCAGATTTGCAGTTTGCCGGTAATCTATACGGCTAATGGAGGCTGGTTCTGGATGTATGGTGCATGTTTAGATGTTTAGATATATCTAAGTGTGTCTCTGGGGGGAAATACTGTACAGAAACTGTACACAGTTAGATACAGTGTTGGGTAAAGACAGAACAGCTGGGTCTCCAGAGACCTGCAATAATTCTACAATTTATAAAAAAAGGATTGTAGAATTGATATTAGTAGAACCACTAATATTTTTCCATTGTAAATAAATATAGCACCAAGCTAAAGTTAGTCCAATCTATTTGTAGACAAATTATGCGTAAATACATATAATTAACTCTAATAGTCATTGAACTTTCATATGTCTCAAATAATGAACAGTGTACCGCAGAATAATTGCACAGAATAGTTGCACTATTGTAAATTCCCACTTCCACCTACCTAGCTCACACGTTACATGAACATTTAGTAACATTTTGAAAATGTTTCAAGAAGGTTAGCCTGTAATATTATGGAAATAATGTTCCAGGAACCTTTTGAAAATGTGTGACATAATATTGTTTTACATCAAAACATTTTTAAAACGTTTCTCAAATTTCTCTAACATAATGAAATGTCAAAATCAACACTCCCAAAACTAAGCATTAAAATGTTGACACAAGGATATTGCAGCAATGCTACTAGAAAAAAAAAAAAAAAAAAAAACATTAAATAAAACCTTCTAGGAACATTCTAGGAAAACTTGACACATGTTTTAACGTTCTAAGAATGTAACAATCTGAAAATATTACAAAAAATAAAAAAAATTAGCTGGGCAGGCTGTTGCCAGGCTGTTGCTATAATATTATTTGGGTAAAACTAGGGTTTTTACTTAATGTTTGTTATGGTGGCTAAGTGTTTACAATATGTTTTGTTGATTTGAATAAATTTTGCACGAATTATTGAAACACAAAATTTAATTAGTAAGCTTATTGACCCTTCCTTGACCTACATACACAAATTAATTATGAGAAAGTGTTAAGGTGGCCAACTGCAAGTTTTTCTCCTCTTTGCATCTTCTCTGAAGAGTGGCAACATGGGAGCCTCAAAACAAAACTCTCAAAACATAACTCTCAAATGACCTGAAAACAAAGATCGTTCAACATCATGGTTTAGAGGGAGAATAGAAAAAAATCTCAAATCTCAGAGATTTCAGCTGTCAGTTTCCACTGTGAGGAACATGGTGAAAAAATAGAAAACCACAGGCACAGTTCTAGTTAAGACCTGAAGTGGCAGGCAAGAGAAATCTCAGATAATCAGAGGAGAAGAATGATGAGAACAGTTATAGTCAACCAACAGATCAGATCCAAAGACCTACATCATCATCTTGCTGCAGATGGCGTCACTGTGCATCGTTTTACTACTATTCAGCTCACTTTACACAAGGAGAGGATATATGTGAGAGAAATGTAGAAGAAGCCTTTTCTGAGCACACGCCACAAACAGAGTCGCTTGAGGTATGCTAAAGATAAAGCACTTTTGGACAAGCCAGCTTTATTTTGGAATAAGGTGCTGGGAACTAATGAAACTAAAATTGAGTTATTTGGAGGGAGGTTATTTATGCATGGTGGAAAAAGAACACAGCATTCCAAGACAAACACTTAAAGCTACCCACAGTAACATTTGGTGGTGGTTTTATCATCATGCTGTGGGGCTGTGTGATCAGTGCAGGTACTGGGAATCTTGTTAAAGTTGAGAGTCTCGTGGATTCCAGTCAATATCAGCAGTTTAATAATAACATTGTTTAAGAATCAGTAAGAAAGTTGAAGTTGCGTCAAGGCTGGATCCTTCAACAAGACAACGACCCTAAACACTAAACACTTACTGCTCAAAATCTACTGAAGCATTCATACAGAGGAAGAAGTACAACATTCTGGAATGATCATCTCAGTCCTTCAACCAAATACCTTCAACCAAAAGCCAGACTCTCATTGGAAGCTGTAGGAAGAGTTTAGAGTCTGTTATTTTTGCGAAAGGAGGATCTACTAAATATTAATGTAATTTTTCTGTTGGGGTGCCCAAATTTATGCACCTGCCTAATTTTTTTTAAAGAACGATTGCACACTTTCTGTAAATCCTATAAACATCATTTCACTTCTTAAATATCACTGTGTTCCTCTGCTATATGATATGTTTAACTGAAATAGCTGATCCAAACAACCAATGATTTATAAAGGAAAATCATAAAATGATCAGGGGTGCCCAAGCTTTTTCATACCACTGTATAGTGGAGACTTTGGTTTAGTCAATCAATATCAATATTGTATTTATTTGCAATTGTAGAAAAAGTGAAACATTTTTTTTTGCCAAGGGAAGCTTTGGATGCCACATTAAATTTTGGTAACGCTTTCTTTTACAGTACCCTAAGTTCTAGGTATTAACCAGGTAATAGTGAGGTACAAACTCTGAAGTACTAAGTAATTATTTTTGGTAACGAGATGGTAAGTACCAGGAAAGTCTTGCCTAATTACACTGAAATATCTAGGTATTAACCAGGTAATAGTGAGGTACAAACTCGGAAGTACTAAGTAATTATTTTGGGTAACGAGATGGTAAGTACCAGGAAAGTCTTGCCTAATTACACTGAAATGTCTAGGTATTAACCAGGTAATAGTGAGGTACAAACTCGGAAGTACTAAGTAATTATTTTGGGTAACAAGATGGTAAGCACCAGGACAGTCTTGCCTAATTACACTGAAATGGAACTAGGTAATAAACAGGTACATGGGTGGTACAAACTCTAAAGTACTAGGTAATTATGTTGGTTAACAAGATGGTAAGAACAAGGACAGTTCAATGTAATTACACTGAAATGTCTCACAGGTTCTAGGTAATAACCAGGTAAGTGTGAGGTACTAACCCCAGTAACATGATGATAAGTACCAATACTGTTCATTTTAATCAGTCTCTATTTATTTGATTTAAAAATAAAAGGTCAATACCTGATAACAGAGAAGAAATAGCTTATTTCTCTTTACTGAGTTCTTACCATTTAGTTCAACAAATAACCCTCTGTAGAACATCCTTCTGTAAGTACCATATAAAACACTGTGTAACTAACAGAACTTTCTGCTTAATAAAGGAGTAAATGGACTGTAAAAGAAAGCAGAGCTTATTTCTCTGGTTTTACTCAGTTCTTACCGTGTAGTTCAACAAATAACCCTCTGTAGAACATCCTACTGTAAGTACCATGTAAAACACTGTGTAACTAACAGAACTTTCTGCTTAATAAAGGAGTAAAAGGACTGTAAAAGAAAGCAGAGCTTATTTTTCTGGTTTTACTCAGTTCTTACCATGTAGTTCAACAAATAACCCTCTGTAGAACATCCTACTGTAAGTACCATGTAAAAACACTAACTGTTACACTCCCCAGGCGTGGGTTAGGCTATAACAGTTTGCGACCCCGGGTGAGCAGGGCCTAGATCAGCTGAATACAGGATACAGAGAAGACACAGTGAGACGGTGTTTCCAGTGAGTTCTCAGCTTAATCTCTTTATTTAACAATATACACAAACTAAACCACTTTTACTTTGGTCTCTTTTCTCTTTCTTTTGCAGTTTCACATACACATTGCATCTCATCTGCATTTTACATACATTCACAGAGAATCCTTTTTTTTTACTTTTTTTCAGTCAACAAAACTCTGTATATCACAGTACATATTACCTTTACTTTTTAATCAGCAAACCCTCTTAATACTGTTTCTACAAAAAAAAAAAAAATAAATATATATATATATATGAATATAAAAATACTACTCTATATTAATACATTTACATATGCATACATATACCAATACTCAAACTTCTTTCATATTAACACACTACATTACCAAAAACACCTTTAACTTTTACTGAGCACACTAACTACATCTTAGTGCTTTTAAATCTCATTTTAAGCAGAGTTTCTAATATTTGTATCTGCATAGAGTGTATAGAATTGACCAAAGTATAAAACTTGAACAAAGTGTATAAAAACATGATTACTTAGAGAAACCTTAAACTGTAGCTTATCTAGCTGTAATAACTCATTATTGTGGTTGGCAGAGGCTCTATATTAACTTTAACAAGGCCAAACTGGCTCATAAAAAGAGAATAAAATTGACTTGACTTTTAATAAACATGTATTTAACTAACAGCGACTGCTAATGCTAGCGTAAATGTATAGAGAAACAATAGGAATGAAGGCGCGAAATTAGCCCGAGCTACTTTGAGAAACAGCGACACACGGGCACAATTACCGAGCGAAAATAGCTAAAACTAGAGCGCGAACACACGAGAGATAATTACAGGCTTAAACACGGTTATAGAGCGAAGTTAGCGACCGAAAGAGCGAGAGGAATAACAGCGGGGAGCCGGTAAGGCGCGCGGTTAGCGGGGGCAGTGGCTAATGCTAGTGGCAGAGGCAAGAGCGCCGGCCAGGCGCGCGGCTAGCGGGCCGCGGGAGTGAATGCTCCCCGATGCTGAGCGTCCACCAACACACAAGACCATAGCGGCTCATATTACACAGCAAAACCTTTTAACGAACATATCAACGAACACTCAAATATCCCTCTTATAGTGCTTTGGAAACATTTATACTTGCACAGTTCCACATATTTCCCCACCTGGATACAGAGAAGACACGGTGTTCCCAGTGTGAGTTCTCAGCTGAATCTGAGACCCATCTCCTGTTGCTCACCTAAGCCACAGCCTAGCGCCCGCCCCCTGGCACTGCTCCCCCTACAGGACTGGATGTTTCACGTTTCACATACAAAAACCCATTCAGAAACCCAAAAGAATATATATTACATGGTACTTACAGAAAGTTGTGTCACATTTAAGTAGTTTATATATATATATATATATATATAATAACTACTTAAATGTGACACAACTTTCTGTAAGTACCATATAAAACACTGTGTAACTAACAGAACTTTCTGCTTAATAAAGGAGTAAAAGGACTGTAAAAGAGAGCAGAGCTTATTTCTCTGGTTTTACTCAGTTCTTACCATGTAGTTCAACAAATAAGCACTTCAAAAAGAACAACATACAACTTCAAAACAAAACAGAACTGTTTACTGTTTATTATTTATCTCTTTTTTGACACAACCATGCATGCATTACTGAACTTATATATATACAATGAAAGCTGAGGACAGCTTTTATTGGGGTAAGCAGCTTGCGGGCAGGAGCTTGCCTTCGGCCCCTTGACCCTTCCAAGCCACTTCAAATTTTCTATTTCTCTGATCTTACTATGTATAGGTACATGTTTGAGTAAAATGAACACTGTTATTTTATTCTATAAACTTCTGACAACATTTCTCCCAAATACTAAATAAAAATATTGTAATTTAGAGCAGAAAATGAGAAATGGTCAAAATAATGAAAAAGATGCTTTAGTGCTTTCAGATCTCAAATAATGCAAACAAAAGCAGTTAATATTAATTTAGAAACAACTATAATAATGTTTTAAGATTTCAGAAATCAATATTTGGTAGTTTTAATAACCCTGATTTTTAAGCAGTTTTAATTTATATATATAAGTTAAATATATATATATATTTAACATGTAAGACCTTATTCTACAAATTATGTTTAAAAAGGGGGTAAATACACATATTCAACACTTTATTCTTATGGTATACTTTTTCACCCTTAAACCTTGTAACATGCTCTAATGTCTTTAAACATATGGCCAAGTATTCCATTCCTGTGCTGTCTTCCTAGTGAAGAATTCCACTCTATAAACCTTAAATTCATTTTTAGGGATTTCTCAGTCAAATAAATAGAGACTGATTAAAATGAACAGTATTGGTACTTATCATCATGTTACTGGGGTTAGTACCTCACACTTACCTGGTTATTACCTAGAACCTGCGAGATATTTCAGGGTAAGGAGACTGTATTGGTACTTATCATCATGTTACTGGGGTTAGTACCTCACACTTACCTGGTTATTACCTAGAACCTGCGAGATATTTCAGGGTAAGGAGACTGTATTGGTACTTATCATCATGTTACTGGGGTTAGTACCTCACACTTACCTGGTTATTAGCTAGAACCTGTGAGGTATATCAGGGTAAGGAGACTATATTGGTACTTATCATCATGTTTCTGGGGTTAGTACCTCACACTTACCTGGTTATTACCTAGAACCTGTGAGATATTTCAGTGTAATTAAATTGAACTGTCTGGTTCTTACCATCTTGTTAACCAACATAATTACCTAGTACTTTGGACTTTGTACCACCCATGTACCTGTTTATTACCTAGTTCCATTTCAGTGTAATTAGGCAAGACTTTTCTGGTACTTACCATCTTGTTACCCAAAATAATTACTTAGTACTTCCGAGTTTGTACCTCACTATTACCTGGTTAATACCTAGACATTTCAGTGTAATTAGGCAAGACTTTCCTGGTACTTACCATCTTGTTACCAAAAAATAATTACTTAGTACTTCCGAGTTTGTACCTCACTATTACCTGGTTAATACCTAGATATTTCAGTGTAATTAGGCAAGACTTTCCTGGTACTTACCATCTTGTTACCAAAAATAATTACTTAGTACTTCCGAGTTTGTACCTCACTATTACCTGGTTAATACCTAGAACTTAGGGTACTGTAAAAGAAAGCGTTACCTAAATTTTCTGGGCAAAATTTGAAATTAGGCCTAATTTGGCCAATGTTAATTGATCAGCTCTAAAGATTAGACAAATATTGGCTGATTACTGGTTGTGTATTTTGCCTATAAATCGCCTGATCCCAATATGTAGTCAATTGATCTTTCCATATCTAGTAAAAAGCCATTGTATTAATCATTTTTTTGTGAGTCCAAAACTTTTCCTAAACCTGAACTGCTTTAAAATTATATTGTAATAAATTGATCAGACATGAATAAATCCATTAGATTGTTGTCAGACTCTTATTAAAGTCAGATCAGAAATATGGGCTGAAAAACTGGTTATTTGTGCATATTCAATAACAAAGCATTGTTAATATGACCCGTAATGCAATAATAAAAGTAGGTGTCCTCAAACTCTGATCTATTTCTGCCCAGTTTTGTCAGTAAAAAAAATCATAATGATCAGATTTTCATCGTTGAGACATTCTCTAGCATATAAACCTGAGAGCAGCTGTGTGACTCTAGGCTCTCTAAGCTGGAGATATACTGTAAGGTAACTCTGGGTCCGGCACTGTTCTGAATAATACATGATCCCATACAGTAAGCAGTGTCCTGACACCAGCAGTGTACAGAGACACCACTGTCACACATCTCAACCTAACAGTATGTGAAATGTGAAGACTTTCTGTAACAGAGGGGGTCGGTTTTATAGCATTGGTCTCCTGTCGTCCTTCTGGAGATCTGCTGTACCTTCCTGCTGGTTTAAACCAAGTCCAATAGAACTCACACCATGCAAACAAAATAAGAACTTTTTATTCCCTTAATTTAGCTGAGCCAAAAAAACCACCCACTCAATGGGACCCCAATCTTGTAACTTAATGTAATCCTCTCTTTATCACTTTGCAATCAATGCTCTCAGAGGAAAGCACCAGTTCCCAGTTCTGATACAACAGCTAACAGATTCATATGCAGGCCAGCTTTAGAATGATAGTAATTAGGGGCGAGACCACCAACTACTGTACCCACCCATGGAGAGAAAGGCCAGCTGTACTCTCTCAGACTCTGGCTGCTGATGTCCAAGCAGCATGACGTGGGATTCAAGTGGTGCCACTATGTTTAGGAGATTGCCGGTTCGATTCTTGTTCATGTAGCTTGACATCAGCTGCCAGAGCCCTGAGAGAACACCACTGGCCTTGCTCCTTCTGGGTGGGTAGATGGCGCTCATTCCCCACATCACTCCAAAGGGTGATATCTGCAGCACGAGTGTCTGTGAGCTGATGTATCAGAACCTATTTGCTGCGCTTTGGCCTTGTAAATTAGGGAGAAAAAAATAAATAAATGGGAAAAAAATTTTTCACTGGAAGACTTTTAATGCAATGTCACCTTTACCTTGACTAAAAGGACCAGCTTAAATGCCTACTTAGTTATTTTTCGGCGCTGACTTTTTTACTTTTTCCTCATTGCAGTTTGAATCCATCTGGTGGCCCAGTTATTTGGCTTCGCCCCATCTCCCATGTATGGAAGGTTTGCCAAAGACCTATACAAAATACTTTCTAAATGACTAATATTGGCACATACTGTATTTATCAAGCTTTTCACAGTAAGTATGCTGACCTGGGATTCAAGTCTTTTTTTTTTCAAAAAATAACTTCAATAACATCAGATACTTATATGAGCTAATCTTAGATCAATATCTATTTGCTTAAAGAATGAGGTCCGCTGTTTCTTTTTGAAGAGTTTCCATCAAATGTCCTTATGAATAACTAAAACATAACCTCAAAATAACCCAGTGATAGCATCACTGCTATGCTGATTGCATTGCTACTACTACATTAGCACTGTTACTGTTCTGTTGGCATTACTACCATATCATTAGCATCCAACCTTCCAACAACAATTGTGCTAGTCCTCAGTCCCGGTCACATTGTACCCTTGCTACCAGGCCCTACTTGCCTACTAGGCCTTTCTTAGGGGGGGTAAGCTAATAGGTATGTGACTTCCCCCAGTTGTGTTAACTCTAGCTTCATTATTCTAATGCAGAAGCTACTATGATGTATTAAGTAAACATGTAGCAAACAGAGATTTATCATAGGGCCTATGAAACCTTATTATGTTGATATGAGGGTGTTTTTTAAGTCTGTTGGTAGAGTAAAGTAGAGTAAAGACCTACATGACCACTAGACTGGTAGTTTTCTGGTTTATGCCTTTGTTTTATGTTCCGATGCCACAGGGAATACCATTGTATAGCAGGAAGTGGCACCCTACTGTCTTTACATGCTAATTTCTGTAACTGTTCCTCACTGGTCGTGTCTCATACGTAGAATTCTGGACCGCTATCCAACTCTGAGAGCTCCTCCTGCAATTTCTGATTTTTCATCTCCGTTTGACACCCAACCAGAAACCTGTCGTTTATTTATATATTTATTTATTTGTGTTTTCTCCCCGCAGCAGCCTTTGTCGCTCTCCAAATCCCTGTGCAGGCGGTACTTTTCCGGCATTTTCTCTCCGGATCCAGCCGGCTTACTTTTCAGTCGCGCCGAGGGACTGCGAAAAAACGAATCGTATCATATCTCAAACCCCCAGGGCTGAAACATCTTCTGCCTTCCCTCACTCCCTCACTCCATTCAGCATCTATTTACCACAGCACCAGCTAACCGACACACACCTACCCACAGGCCCGCCGCCTCCCTCTGTACCCAATCCCGGCCCGCGAGGAGAGTCATTGATTATTATTAGCGTGAAGTGTGATAGTCTGTCATTCTGAAGCACTGTAAAACACTCACCACAACAGGTCCAGGCTACAGGGATTAAGGCAAAGTGGATTAAGCCTCCCTGCCATATTCCAAACCCAGCCTCATACAGGGTGCACACAATCTGCAGGGGCTTAGAGATGCAAAAAAAAAAGAAAACGCCGGAAACTGAAGTGAGAGAGAGAGTGAGGGAGGGAGGAGGAAAATAGATAGTAAGAGAGAAGGAAAGAGAATAGAGAGAGGCATAAACATTAAAGGAAATGGATGAGTGAACGTAGGGAATGCTTGGACTGAACTCTAGCTTGCTTTGGTTGCTTTGGAGCTCCTGTCCAGTATTGATAGCCTATGTATCAAAATGTAAATACTGCGAATTTGAAATGAAGAAAATTTAATAAATATCAATATTCATGACTTTGGTTAATTTGTACGCTTTTTTTTGGGAGTTGTGAAACCAGTAAATGCACTCGTTGTTGTGTGGACCAAAAACAAACCATACCAAAAGTGTTGGTCCATTCCCGAACCAACTCAAGAACATTTAGTTTGTGTAAAAAATGTGATCTGACCTCGATCTAAACCAGCTGTGAAACATACTCTCTATGTTTGAGCTCAACGGCTTTTCAGCTGCAGTTTTACCTGATTCATTACTCAGATAATTATTACAGCTGTTGACGAATGCATCTCTGCTGCTGCTCCATGTTAAGCTGTTTTCACACTGAAGGTAATATACTGTATTCGGTTCATACCTGCACAATTGTGTTTACGAACATGACTACGCTTCATGGAGCTTCACGCTGGAAGTCCCATTGAAAACAATGTGTTTAAAAATTCAAATTAATTTAAATCAGCTTCACACTACACAAATGTTGTACATGTGGAACTGGTCTGGAACACAAAATCATCTTGCTGTATTTATTTTCTTGCTCCCACACCGGACCATTTTGACCAATCAGAGGAGCTAACATGCTTGGGGTACATTTTGAGGCCTTTAGGTTTGTGCCTGTGTAAAACAAACCAAATTGAGGGTTTAAAACTCCAAGTAACACACCATAAAAGTGATGTTGAACCTATATTGATTGGACCTTATCTGGGCCTTCAGACTTCCAGTTTGATCCAAACAAAAAAAAAGCAAGTATAAAAGGTGTCTTAAAAGAGGCGGCCTTTTGTACGTATTGACTGAACCATGATTCAGATTGTCTGCAGTAAGACATTTTGGTGGTTAAGACTTTCAGAACAATTACAGGAAATTGTCCCAGGCCATCATTTCCCAATAAACAACAGAAGAAGAAAAACAACTGGTGTTGTGCCAAAATACAAACTGTGGAAAATTTTGGTTGGCCATGAAAATTATGGAATGGAGAGAATAATTGTTTGATAACACCATTTGTTTTACCTAAGATTTTCTCATCTGATTTAAAGACCATTGGTTTACAGTGCTGTGCAGAATTTTAGACACATTAAGTCAGAAAATCTCTTATTTTGAGTGGGAAAGCAAGAAAGACCAAAACTTGGGGGCTTTTTTATACGTCTCTAACCTAAGACTGGCATTAGGTATGGTGCCAATACCAATGCTAATTATTGTATCGAACTAACCTCTATTCAATCTGCAATAATTCTTTACAGGGACTAGACAAGCTGTGGGTGTATGTGCATTTTTTACACCTGTATCAGCAATGGATGCAGTTTAAAGTAGCTGAATACATTAATTAAAAAGGGTGTCCAACTTTCCATCCTAACCTTTCTCATCTTTCTTTTCATCCTTCCGTGATGGCTCTCCTCTCGATAAGAGTGTTGATAAGCTCGCTGGTGAAGTTTGATTTCTTGTTAAGTGAGTTTAGACTTATCATCCACCCTAAACTGGATCTTTCCTGATTGACGGAGCAGCTTAATTCTCTCCACCACGCTCTTTTTGGTTTATTGTAATGCTAAATAGAGTTAATTACAGGTAGACACTCTCACTGATCATTTACTTTATAGTGTTTATCTGGGTTTATTCTAATGTTATAAAGAGTTAATTACAGGTAGGCACTCTCACTGATGACTGACTTTATGTTTATTTGGGTTTATTCTAATGTTATATAGAGTTTACTATAGGTCGGCACTACTGTGCTGTAGATGTAGATTCTTTTTCATTGCAATGTCAATCTACCATTATATAAGCTCGTTACGTACAGGTGTAACAGCCTAACTAGAATCGAAGGGCCAGAAGGTAGCATAGACATGAAGGCAGCCTGAAACACTGACTTACCTCTGTTTTTTCCATCCACAAAATCTTTGAAATCCTGGATCTGCAGCCTTTATCTAAAGGGAAACATTAGTTACTAAAAGCTAAACTAGAAAAGTGAGTTTTATCTTAGGCTAGGCTGAGTCTAAACATAGGCTGGAACATTTTTTTGGAATGCTATTCCAGAGGATAGAGAAACAATTCCTTATGAAGCTTAGGAACCAGTTTGTGGAAACGAGTAAGAATCCATCATCTTGTAATTATGACTTTATATTATATCTGTTTTTGGACCCAAATCAGAGCTTATTTTAAACATTCCTCTGTTTTCTGTAGTCTAGAAATCATCTTTAGTTTTTCTTCCTCTATTTCATCACACTTTTAAATGAAGGAAGAAAATCTGGGCAGTAATCTGCTGATCTTCTTCTGTTCCAGTAAAACCAGCAGCTACGACGTCTGGAGTTCAGCGCATGGCGAGGGCCAACAGCACATTTAGCCCGCGAGTCGGCGTTGCTCAGCAACGGCTTAACGAGGAACAGAAAGATGCCCTCCTCCTCCTCCTCCATCTCCACCTCCACTTTCTCCACCACTTCTTCTTCTGTTCTTCTTCTACTTCTTCTTCTTATTCTTTCTTATTTTACCTCTTTTACTTCTTGGTCTTCCTGTTCTTCATCTTCTTTTTCTTCACCTCCGTCCCTATCTGGGTGTTTGTACACTTCTCCATGAGGAAATCAAACAGAGCAGATTTCCCTTAAGGTAGTAAATCTCTGTATGGTTGACCTGTAGGTGGCGCTAGTTGTAATAGATGTTCTCAGAGGTTTACAGCTGTTTGCTCTGCTGATTTCCTCTCACCTTCTCTTTTCTTTTCTTCTTATTATTCTTCTATAATTTAATCAATGACCAAAATGCGGTCCAACCAAAAGAGGTGGTCCGGATCAACTGAACCGTAGTCTGGTTCATTTTCTGTGTTAAAACACGTTTTTTTCAGATGGTTCAGACTAAAGGCAAGTACAAGTAGTACTATTGTCACCCATTAAACAATAAAATAAGAAAAAGCAGCAGAAGAATTTTATTGAACAAACCTGCCAATGATAACCATATATTCACAGCAGAGTTTCAGAACATTTTATATGTTAAAGAACTGAAAATGGTTATTTGTTGAATTTGCAGCATTAGGAGGATTTCACATTCACTGAAATCAAAAGCTATTTCAATCAAAATCATCCTAACAGGCCAAACTACATGTTAACATTCACAATTCCTGCATCCATTGTTTTTTTTTTGGTGAGTTTCTGCTTTAATTTATTTGCATGATGTCAGAATAGCCTCCCAGAGCTGCTGTTTTGATGTGAACTCCACCCCCATATATTTGACTGAGTTACTTGATGATAATCCAAAGGTTCTCTATCGGGATGAGGTCAGGGGAGGATGGTGGCCACAACATGAGTTTCTCTCCTTTTATGCCCATAGCACCCAATGACACAGAGGTATTCTTTGCAGCATGAGATGGTAGTTTGTCATGCATGAAGATGATTTTGCTTTAGAAGGCACGGTTCTTTTTTTTTTGTACCATTGGAAGAGAGTGGTCAGTCAGAAACTCTACATACTTTGCTAAGGTAATTTCCACACCTTCAACTAATTATCGCAGGAGTCTGAGATTGATTTCAATGATCCAAAGAGCCTTGAGACACAATACCATGCATGAGATTAAGTGAGAAACAAAAAAATAAGCTTTATGACACTTAAATCCAAACTGCATAACAATTTGGAATGCATTGTTAACTACAGTGTAAAGCCAAAACTAATTGGAATAAAGTTACAGAATTTAATGTAACAAACTAAAGAACCTTTAGTTCTTTATAGTTTAAAAAGGTGTCTACTCTATACTGCCAAAAGTATCCTTTTGATGAAAGGCCTAGATGGGGCTGCTCGGCCATGGAAACTCTCTTCTGCTCTACTGTTCTTGAGCTATTCTTAAAACCACATAAAGTTTGGAGGTCTGTAGTGATTGACTTTGCAGAAAGTTGGTGACCTCTTTACTGTATAAATCTCAACATCCTTTGAACAAGACTCTGACTCGTTTTACGTTGCTCTCACAGAGAGAGTTGCTTTTTTACCAGTTGCTTCCACTGTGATATAATATCACTAACAGTTGGCTGTGGGACATTTTCTATCACAGCACCACAGTGAAATTTACTGAGCTCCTGAGAGTGACCAATTCTTTCACTAATGTTTGTAGAAACTGTGGCCGTGGAAGTGGTTGAAACCTGAGTTCAATGACTTGGATGAGTGAGCAAATACTTTGCCAATATAGTGTATAAAGTATTGAAAAATGATTATATGTGGATCAACCTTGTTGACATTGTTTAGAAATTCATGTACAGTGGGTTTTTGGAACTGAATTCAGAATAATTTAACCAAGGAAAGAGACCTTCCAATACTGTTCCATTGGGGTTTTGCTAGTGTTATTTATCTGTATAGAGATTAACATTTATCTACATGACTGTTTATCCATTTATCTAGGCAAAAATTTGGACAACCCTTAAATTTGTCTTATATTTTACATAAACACACTTCTGCACATTAAAAAAAAACAACTATGTTTTATTAACTCCTGATTTATGTTTTATACGCATTAAATGTCATGGACAGATGGGAAGACACATTAAACATGTTATGATTTATACTGTCCAATGTTCACATTTAAAAAGTAAATACACATGATAAAATGTACGTAAGATATAAAGAGTGTAAGTACGTATAGATATAAAGAGTTTAATACAGTTATTATATAACGTACTGTTAGGAAGAAAAAGTGAGGCTGCTGAGAGGAGTGTGTGTGTGTGTATGTGTGTTGGAGTGTGTGTTGGAGTGTGTGTTGGAGTGAGTTGGAGTGTCGTCTGGGAGCTGGAGCTCAGTTCTCCCCACACACTGATGTCACACACTCCACTCTTCCCTTCCTCATTAGTGTTAAAACAGCCTGACTGCCAGACACCTCGCTCAGCAAACAAATGTGCTCTCTCTCTCTCTATCTATCTGTCTATCGCTTTCTCTCATAGACTTTTCTGTGCATTTAATAAGCTTTATTGTCTTATATTTCAAAGTTACATGTTTAAAGTAATCTAATACCAAGTAATAATCATTATATCATGCTGAATCACCCTAATTAAGAATGTGTGGGACTCCATTGGACGCACTATTGACACCCAACCCCCTACTGCAAAATCTGCAGGAAATGTGTGAGAATATTGGAGCTGCATTGGGATGGATTATTAGGTCTCCATTAGGAACCTCTACAACTCCTTGCTGAGACTTATGGCTCTGGCTTATTGCATTACTCATGTGTTACATACTACTTCTGTGTGTTAATCTCAATAAATATTACCCATATCTTTCACACACAGGCTAGATGGGTATATACACCCCCAGTATTGAGCTGTGGAGCAGTGGAACTGTGTTCTCTGGAATTCTGGAGCTCCATCCAATACTTACTTGAGTTGTGGTGTTGAAGATGAGGTGGAGTTTTGATAGTTATAAAGTCCCCTATAATTATTAACACTCTTGTTCCAGTCAAACCCCCAAGCAATCAAATCCTTACAGCAATGCTCCAAATGTTTTCTCTAGACAGTACAGATAGTTACTCCAAAAAAGCAGAATAAAGTTTTTTTTAATACATTTAATTTCTTTGTAAGACGCAATGATTGAGCAGGTGTCATGAATGTAGTGTTTAATGTCATTAATGTAGTGTTTAAGATGTGCTCTATGAATATTTTCGACTTGTTTAAATTACAGTAGAATAAACTGAAATATACAGTGAAATATAGTTAGTGTGTGTGTGTGTGTGTGTGTGTGTGAGAGAGAGCGAGAGAGAGAGAGAGAGAGAGAGAGAGAGAGAGAGACAGAGACCATTGAGAATATCGTCTGTAGATTTAATCATTACTGTGAATCACCTTCACTAATCTGGCCAGACGAGATCATTACAGACTGATTAGAACCACAGCACCATATGGACACCCATCAGACAGAGAGAGAGAGAGAGAGAGAATGGCAGGAGAGAGAGAATAGAGCACAGTTGACTGAGAGATAGCGTGAAAGAGAGAATGAAGGGGCAATGACATAAATACAGCAAGGAAAAAAGAAATGAGATATAGAAAAGACAGGCAAGGTAAGCACAGAGGGAAAGAGAAAGGTAGACTAAAAAAGAGAAAGTGTTTGTGTATGTGCCAGAGAGGAAAAGAGAGAGAGAGATAGACTTAGAGAGCACAAATATACATTTGATGTAGTATGATTTAGTAATATGATTAGAGGCCTGCTTAAACACTCCAAAGCTGTCTCTCTCTCACACACACACACACACACACACACGCACACACACACACGCACGCACACACACGCACACACACACACACACACACGCACGCACACACACACACACACACACACACGCACACACACGCACGCACACGCACACACACACGCACACACACGCACACACAACAGTAAATAGTTTAAATCACATTAAGATCAGACTCAGGTCAGACACAGATTAAACAAAGATCAGACTGAGATTAGACTGAGAACAAACTGAGATTAGATTGATATTAGACATAGAACAGACCAAGAACAAACTGAGTTTAGACTGAGATTAGACCGAGACTAGACTGAGATCATACTAAAATCAGACTAAAATCAGACTGACTGAGATTATACTGAGAACAGACTGAGATTAGACTGAGACTTGACTGGGATTAGACTGAGACTAGACTGAGAACAGACTTAGAGTAGACTGAGAACAAACTAAGATTAGACTGAGGCTTGACTGGGACTAGACTGAGAACAAACTAAGATTAGACTGAGGCTTGACTGGGACTAGACTGAGAACAAACTAAGATTAGACTGAGGCTTGACTGGGACTAGACTGAGAATAGATAGAGAACAAACTGAGATCTGAATGAGATTAGACTGAGACTAGACTGAGAACAGACTGAGATTAGACTGAGATTAGATTGAGAACAGGCTGAGAACAGACTGAGAGTAGACTGAGACTGTGACTAGACTGAGATTAGACTAAGAACACACTAAGATCAGATTGAGACTAGACTGAGAACAGGCAGAGAAAAATAACTGAGATCACACTGAGACGAGACTAAGACCAGACTAAGTACACACTGAGATCTGACTGAGAATAGATTAAAATAAGACAAAGAACAGACTGAAAGTAAACTGAGAACAGAGATCTGACTGAGACTAGACTGAGAACAGACTGAGATTAGACTGAGAAGAGACTGTTGTTTAACATTATTAAATCAATTTGATTCATTCAGTAATACAGGGTCGGGTGTAGGTAGGTTGACCGACAAAGGTGTAAGTACACAGACAGACAGCTGTGTAGGTCAGTATGTAGACAGACAGGTAAATAGGTAGACAAACAGGTAAGTAGGGAGCCAGAGAGCTGAGAAGTAGATATACAGACAGACATACAGACAAATAGACAGGTATGTAGCCAGGTAGGTAGATAGAGAGACACAGAACAGCTATGTAGGTAGACAAAGAGGTAAGTAGGTGTAGGTAGACATAAAGATTGATAATAAGGAAGACAAAGACAGGTAGGTAGACAAACTGACAGGCAGGTACATAGACATACAAACAGGTATATAGGTAGGTGGGTGGGCAGACAGGTTGGTAGGTAGGGAGTCAGAAAGACAGAAAGGTAGGAGGGTAGACAAACAGGTACGTAGGTGGGTAGACAGAGAGGCAGACAGGTAATTATTCAAATTAGTTGTGGCCTTTTAAGTATATAAAATTCCATCTAATTCTATCTTCATGAGGCAAGGATAACGTGTGTGTGTGTGTGTGTGTGTGTGTGTTAATTAAGATTCTGTGGGGCTCGACAGGACAGGGTGTGAAGTTAACTCACTCAACACCTGTGGCACCCCAACACACAGACACACACACACACACACACACACACACACACACACACACACACACACACACAGCCTCCCCAATACTAATTATTACCCTGTGTGTCACGAAATCCTTCCCCACCTGGTGTGTGTGCCACTGAAATGCCTCCCCCCTACCGAGAACACACACACACACACGGCACATATGTGACACAGCACAGTGTAATAAAGGCTGCAGCTTAGTAATTATATGTATTCAGGTCCAGCCGTGCCGAAAGTATTAGGACAGTTTTGAGCTGGAGCTGCTTCTTCTGATTCCATTAAAACTGCTGAGAACATTATAGACCTGCATCCACTTCATACATCTCAGCACCACCCCCACAGACTAATCATACCAGTCTCAATGATGGACAGCTACTGCATATACATACCAATTCACCTGTCCAAGCTCCGCCCACTAACACAGTGTTCCCTTGTAGGGTTGCCAGGTTGAAAAAAAAAATGTACAGCACAAAAATCTGCATTTATTCACAGCAGGAAGTGTCAGTGGGGATTACTGCAGTACTGAGTAATGCACCTTTAGGTGTAACATAGTGCAGTAACACAACATTTACACAGAGTTTACGGGTGTTAGTGACAGAAGTCCTAGAGCAATACTGGTTTAGACAGACAGACAGACATACAGACAGGTAGATGCATAGATAAATTGGTTGCTAAGGTGTTCCAGGTGGATTGCTTAATAGTTGCTTTATTTATCTAATGTGGCTGGTTTGCTAGGGTGACCCACAGCAATTCAGAACAGTTCAGCACCTTGGAGAGCGCACATGCAGTCTGGGGCAGCTCAGGCCTGGTTGTTATTGTTGGTTCATTGTCACATTGTCTAAATTTAGAGTGTCTTTTTTTAAACTTAGGCATTTTGGAGATCAAGCACGCCCATATTTTTGCATATTGCTTTGGTAGTTTGAGGACAAGGGGTCAGGAGGTTACTGGACAGAGGTGATGCAGAGACGTAAAAACAGTCTGGAACCAGGTAAGTATCCCTTTTAAAGTGTTTATTGTGACGAACGAAGCACCCAAAAACAAAACCAAAAACAAAAATGAAACAAAACGAAATACACAATATTTATACACTATTTATACACTGTACACTGGAAGGAGTTAAAGGTGGATTGGCAGCTACCACCAAAATGCTAAATGAACAGCTCAATAAACTCCCGTTGGCATACCAGCCAAGCCTAACCAGTGTGTGATCCCCCAATAGTGTACCCGCTTGCCCTTAAATACTTTTAGCCCACCTCCGGCTAAACCAACAAGCAATTAACTAGTGGGCAGGTGGGTAAGACAACTATACATGATAGTTAATATACAATATTAACATATTTACAGATAATAATACATTTGGACGTCCAGGTAAGTATTGACAACAATTTTACAATGTTAATGCATTATTTTCTATGTTTTCTTTGGTCTGTTTCCCTTGGTCTCTACCCAGACCTTAAGAACCCGGGTGGCTCGCGCGCCGCCATTTTCACAGGATCCAGGTAAGTACTGTGTTTGTTATATGAATGTCTGTGTAGATAAAATGCACATGGGGGTTCTTGGTAGATGGTGATGTGTTCAGGGGCCTGACATCATGACATTGCTGTATGTTGTGCCATTAAAAAGAACATATTTGAAAGTAAGGCGAATTAGACACAATGTCAAAATGTTCTGCAATGCTGTTTTTTTTTTCTTTTCTTTTACAGCAGCTTCAGAAAGGTGCATTTCTCAGTTTTGGATCTCGTTGGAACAAACAAACAATGAATATGATTGTGCCACTTTATTAATAGAAAAAACAACAGAATTACTTTAACTACTTAAACTACATTTTATTTTCCAAAGCATATTACTGGATGCGTTTCAATGTTTGAGTTATTTTTTTAAGGATTATCATCATTATATTTAATTTATTAAAATTAAATAATATTAGTGGTGTCAATCACTAAAAAATGAATTTAAAAAATCTCAGAGAGAGAGAGAGAGAGCGAGAGACTAACCCTGCATTCACACTGGAAAGCGACAGAAGACTATTCATTTCCTATAGCAGGATGCAATTTCAGCACTGCACCGGACAATTTCAATTATCTGCATTTCTGATAGTGTTATGGGAGAGGGTGATGTTGGATCCAAGTGCAGAGCAAAATGGTTGTTTGTGTTTGGATTTATTTATTTATTTATATCTTCAATTATATATGTTTACTTAGGTATATTTATAATTATTTGATTATTCAATTATTTCAGCTATTTATAAATGTGTTTTAATAGTGTTTGTGTCAAAACAGTGTGCTTGTGGAACTTGGTTTAGTTTTCCACAGAGGAGACTGGAAAATAGATGGAAAACAAAACCCTAAAGAGATGCACGAAAAAGGCGGGAAACAGAACAAAGGAAATGCCATAAGACGGCATGTACAACTGAAACCCAGCTTTTTAGCTTCAAATAACTCAAACCAAAACACAATCAAACTCAAAACGGACTGAGCACAGCTCAGTCCTCTACTTTTACTTTCTTTTGAGATCTTTTTTTTTTTTTTTTGTGCGGCTTTCTTTTCTTCTTTCTTTCTTTCTTTCTTTCTTTCTTTCTTTCTTTCTTTCTTTCTTTCTTTCCTTTTATTTTCTTACACCTTCTGTCACCGGTCACCCCTCTTTAAAGGTGCGACGAGAATGAGTGGTTTGACTGGGGTTTATTTAGAGTGCTGCACAGGTGTGCCTGGTTGCCACTGATCACCGTTGGGGATTCTGGCACTTGGAGTATCGGGACCCAACTCCACTTCTTTTTCCACTCTGTTGCCCAGCTCCCCTGCTGGTGGCCAGTGGTGCAGCACTGCCCATCACAGATAGAGACTCTATGTACTCTAGTTCCACATTATGTTCATTGGTTCCACAAGTCTCCTATAGGAAGCCTGTGTATTGTGTATTCTGCATGTGATTAGTTCGTAAAGAATACACGTACCGTTACAACCCTAGTTGCTAGGAAATTTTCAGTTGGTTGCTTTAAGAAGCCTTAAATAGATTGTGTAATGTTTGGTGAGATGTTTCAGGTGGTTGCTATGGTATGTTATCCCAGCTGGTTGATAGTACACCAGCTTAAACTAAGCTTGGCTAGATCAGTTCAAATAGATCCCGTCTGTAAGAGGTTGCAGTGGTATTTAAGACACAGTAGAATTGTACATGTTCAACCAAGCGACAGCAAAATTCAGTTACCACATTTTGTGGGCGGAGCTTGGATAGGTCAGTTCAAATAGATCCAGTGTGAACGGACACACTTGGTGAAGTCAAAACAAGCCGGCTTTCAGCCTTTCAGCCTTTCTCTGAGAGCGGATCTATATGTCTAAGTGGCAGCGCAGGGGGCGCGAAGGCCGCACGGAGAGAAAGAAAATGCGGTGGGATTTTTTCTTTCTCTTTTTTCTTTCTTTCGTTCCTGTTTTTCTCCTCTTTTTCTCCCTCTCTCTATTTTGTAAGGGGTTGATATTGAATCTCAGAGAGCCTTGAATTCACGCTGAGTTAAAACTGCACCACGGAACATGGAGCAGAAAATGTCAGAATGTCACACGCTATTGACGAGACACACACACACACACATTCACACCCACACATGCGGGCGTCGTGGAGGCAGGCGTTGTGTTAGCGTCCTCATGCGTGTTATATTTTATCACAGGAGCGATGTGTTAGGGTCGACTCGGGGGCCGATAAGGTGAAGAGCCGGATTGCCGGCACGGATGTGGAAAGGCCATTAAATTAATTTGTTGGTTGAGGCGCGGCGTCTCGCGCTCCCGACCTCCGAAGGAAAAGCAGACGCATCTGAGAGCTTCACCGGAGAGAGAGAGAGAGAGAGAGAGAGCACTCAAATGCAGAGGTAATGCATTTCACATCACAACACACACACTCACAATCAGTTGCTTTAGAAGAGGAATACTGTGCCGCTGCCAGATAACACCAGTATCTGAAGCCGTCGGCGGCCGTGTGGCACCTGCATCTGCTGTTTATTACTCCAACTTGAAGTGGATGAAGCGCGGGAGAAAAAAAAAAAATATATATATATATATATATATATATATAATAAAAAAGTTATCATATCATATTTAGGAGAGTCTTCAGCGTGTGCTGAAGGACGTATAAACACACCTGCAGCTTCCCCTTACTGTCTGGCGGCTGTTTTATGCTGATAAAGACGGCCTCTTGAACTCTCAACCAGAGTCGGGGCTTCATGCGTTTTCCTTCAGTTCGCTCCTCTTTTAAAAAGAACATTTCTCAGAGTTTTTTTTGCATTTTCTGCATTAATCACAACTTAAGCTGTAAACAAAATCATTCTGATAGAAAAAAAGAACTACTGAAAAGTATTCAAAGGTAAATGTTGGAACTAGAGAGTGTATGCTCTCTAGTTGCAAGGTGGTTGCTGTGGTGTAGGTAGTTGGTTTGGGTTAAGTTGTAGCTATGGGGTTTTTCAGTAGTTGCTTGTTGCTCACTCTTATGTTTCAGTTCATTGCTATGGATGTGTTGTTATGGAATTCTTGGGTTGCAAGTTGACAGATAAGCTGTTCTAAGAAAGTTGCTTGGTGGTAGCTTTAATGGTTGTACAAACTGAAGAATGAGCCCAGATTCCAATTAAATTCTTGTATTTGATTTTGAATTGAGATTGCAAACAAGAATCGGAATTCCAATTCAAATTCAAAAAGCTGGAAGTAGAAATTGCACTTTATGTAATACCAAGTTAAGTTCAATTGAAATTCAAACTCAAAATCATTCATTGAACTTAATTAAAATCTAAAATTCTGAATTTTGCACAGCCCTGGTTGCTATGGTATCTCAGGAGGAAGCTATGGGGATCCTAAGTAGTTGGTAAGTGGTAGCTGTGGTGTTTCAGATGATTGCTAGGTGATCTAGGTTATCCCATAGATGGTCTTTAAATAATTTTGAGTAGTTGAAAAGTGGTAGCTGAGGTGTTTCAGGTGATTGCTTTAAGGATGCTTTGTGGTTGCTATGGGGTTTCTAGGTAGTTGGTGGGAGGTGTAGCCAGTGCTGTGGTATTTAAGGTTAAGGGTTTTTTTTAGGTTGCTGTATGAATCTTAGGTAGTCATACTGCAAACAATTCCTAAAGGGGGTTTCTGCAGTTCAAAATTTGAACAATGGTGAATGTATTGCAAGTAAAAGTTCCTGTGTAGTTTCTAGGTGGTTGCTAAGGTGGTGAAGTGCATTTTATAGGTGGGTGATATGGTGTTTGGTGATTTCTCTGATATAGTTATGGGGCTTTTATGTACTTTCTATGGGGAAATTTTGTGGTATCTATGAAGTTCCTAGGTAGTTGCTATAGGGTTGCTGTGGTATTGTAGGAGGTAGTGTAGCTAAATGGTTTCAGGTGGTTGCCATGGGGACACTCTCTGTTCAATATGGGGCTCCTAGATAGCTGCTAGATGGTTGCTGTGGTATTTCAAAAGTTTGCTATAAGGATGCTGAGTGATTCTTGTAGTAGTAGTTGCTAGACTGTAGCAATGGGATAACTATGTTGTAAGGTGGTTGATATGAAATTTAAGATTGAAGTTTCTAAAGGCATTTATTTCACAAAAAGTGGTTCCTGTTCAGTTCTCGGGTGGTTGCTATGGTGGTTCAGTTTATTGTTTAGGTGGGTGCTATGGTATTTAAGATTATTTTTGAGGTAGTTACAGGGCTCCTAGGTAATTGCTATGAGGCAACTATGTCGTAGATATGGTGTTCCAAGGTAGTTGCTATAGGTGGTAGCTATGGGGCTCCTAGGTACTGTAGTTGCTAGGAGATGGTCGCTAAGCTGGTGCAGTTAGATAGATAAGATAAACGCTGTGGTACCATCTCGGGCTGATATTAGTTTATTCTAGCATTTATATAATTGTGACTAAATTGTGACATGAACTTTTGTTATGGCAGATCACAACTTCAGACAGAACAGTCTGGAGTAGTTAAGATGTTGATATCTTGAGAATCTGCTGGACAAGTTAATTGGCAAAAAAAAAAAAATCAGAAGCAAACTAATAATAATAATGAGAAGAAGATAAATTGCATGATACTTTAATTATCAACCATTATAATGAAAGGGATATTTTGGTGTAAATGTAGTCATGGCAACCTCTGATTCACCAGCATGTCTCTCTTCAACAAAATACTTCACTTTATATCCACTCTAACTTAATTGATCAACATCTGAATTGCATAAAATGTGATAAATAGGGCCACTGGTATTAGCTTTAGTGTTGCTAGGTAGTATATACAGCAAGTGGTTGTTGCGATATTTAAGATGGTCCTTAAGGGGTCAATCTGTGTTAGATTTGGGGTTTCTAGATGGTTGCTAGGTGGTTGCTATGTGATGCTTAGGTAGTTGCTAGGTGGTGCAGACAGTATAGGGTTCCTAGTTAGTTGCTATGGGGTTGATACGATATTTAAGGTGTTCGCTAAGGGCTCATCCTCCGATAGCTCTAGGGTTTGTGAATTGTAGCTACAAGGTTCTTAGGTAGGTTTTTTTGTGTTATGTCATGTTTTTTTTATGTGGTGGCCTCTAGAAAGAATGAAAGCCATGGTGATCCGAGTGCTCTGGTGATTTGGTATAACAGTGCTTTAGTCCGGTGGAGAAGTGGGATGGGAACGAGGAATTTCGGCTCTTGCTCTTGAATATTCATGCATTTACGTCTAGACCACTAAAAGACAGAATTACAGAACATAGAAGCTTGATTGCAAGAAATGATTGAACTAATCCTGTAGCAAGACATTTTAAAGAAAAAGGCCATTCTATTTCTTGTTTTTTTTTTTTTTTGTTGGGTATTGAACAAATACAAACTACACAAAGAGGAGGTAATACAGACCAAAAAAGAAAAAACAGGGAAGCCTTTTGGATTTTTTATCTTTTATCTTAAAAGTCTATTTCCTGAAGGTATGAATGAGGATTTTACGATAAAAGAGTTTCTTTAGGTAATTTGGGGAAATGTGTGTTTGTATCTCAGTTTGGTTGTTTTATCCTCTGTGTGTATGTTCTTGAGCAAAAGTATTTTCCCTAAAATGAATGACTAACTGTGTTTATGAATTTCAGAAGGACTTTTAAGAAGTTTTGGGTGGAAGTGCTTTCTCTGAGGAATTGGGCTGCCAGCCTCTTATTGGCTGATCATGTGACCTTTAGTATTTGGTGTGTTCTCATTGGTTGTTTTGTAATCATGTGTGTTTTAAAAGCTTTAAAGCTGTCTATTAACCCTGATGAAGGCCTGAGCGCCGAAACGCGTTGGTTATTCTTGTATTGCTAAAAAATCAGAAATTCTCCAGTCAACAAGTGCTGCTGTTTTTTTTTTTTTTTTGATCAGTGATTTTATTACCAAGCACCTTGTTGTGAAGTGAAGTTGCACGAGATCCATCTGCTTCTATATTCATGCGTTCAAACATATTACCTCTGATTGGCTGACAGCACTGCGACACTAGGAGACAAGGACCAGATGGACAACAGTTAGAAATGTTTTGGAAAAAAGACATTTTTACACTAATAACAGTCTTTGTGTCACCGGGGAAAGGACGCGCACCAAATGACAAAATATTTTGTTTTTCGGTTATTTTATTCTGATTTTTATTAGAGCTTGTACTCAATTGTACTCAAAATAACAAAAATAAAATGAATACACTGTAAAACCCTAACTTAGAACACATTACAGTATTTGGTAGTGGCACTAATTACAGAAAATAGATAAATAACATTAATACCACATTAATACCATTAACAGAGCTCTTTTTATATTTGTTTTTAAGCTCACCTCGATTTACTCAGCTTTACTCAACAAGACTTGAGCATTTCATCAAGAGAACTTGGATAAACAGCTTCTGTAACCCAGAAAAATACAAGGCTTGAACACGAGGAGCACACTACCCCACAGAAACAATGCCATCTGCCCGCATCTGGTTGTGATTCATTCAAAATACATGTTTAGAAAGGCAATATAGGCATCTACTACTGTTATAGGCCAACTAAACCTTATATTGTTCAGTATTTCCTGATTTTTACCTCTTATTTCATTAGGATGGCTCTGGATGGATCCTAAAATGGAGCACCACCATTCACTGCAGCTTGAGCCTCCTTCTCTACCATGCTCTTAGCTCCTCCCTTTCCTCTCTCAGGGTGACAACACTTCTGATTGTGTTTCTTAAAGTTACAGACACACATTTTAAAGGTGTATTCTCAATTCACCACCTGGCTACATTTGCAATGCTATATGTTACTTTACAACCTGTGTAATGCCCTGCTAAGTGCAGTTCAGCCACTGAGCAGACAACTGACTGTAGTCTTACAGTCTCTGTAAAACGCCAAAATCCACCGGAGATCCTATGTAAACCTAGTAACTTACACACAGAGGTGGCTATTACTGGTCGTGAAAAACAGAAAAATCAGGGTGGATTTTTACATTTAAGTAATGTAAACAGAAGTGTTTTAAACATGCACACCTACCTATCTCAATTGTACTTTGCTGGTGGTGTTTTTTATAGACAAATTCTAACCATTTGTTTCTTAGCTCTGAATTACTTGGCAAAGCATATATCAATTTGCACAAATAACACAAGAACGATCTGCCATGTTGTTCCTAGTGCTGCTAGCTCCTGTCTGATGAGTCGCATTGCTCATCCAGCAAGACGACGGCTTCAGCTCTGCCTGTGGGTGGTCACGAACCAAGGTGGGCGGGGCCATGAATGCTAATTTACAGGTTACTGTAGATACAGGTGATTTTCCTGATCGACTCGTTTTTCTGAACATTTTCTTTTACAAAGAACAAGAATTTTACAAGATGGACACATTTAATAATAATAAGAAGAAAAAGAATAAGAAAAAAATATTACATAATTATATCGTTATATCATTTTAATAAAAGATTATATTAATATATTAATATATAAGTATTGTATTTCAAGTCACCTGCAAGTTTCTCTAAAACAAATCATACATCAAGCCCAATCTCAACATCTAAATTATATTAAAATTTAGGAAAACAGGTGAACTTCATACTTCAGACAAAATATTAACAAAAATATTTTTTTTCTCAAAAAAAAAAAAAAAAAAATCTCCTCCACTTCAGTGGTTTCTATAAATAGGTGGAGTAATAAATAGAATGGGTGGTGGCGGCAGAAGCGCGGTGTATGAAGTGTTTGTGGACGTGAGAACGGGGACAGAACTCAGAGCTCATAACAGGAAAATGAATCTACACTCGCTTCACACAAACAAACAATAACACCAATAACCCCGGTCACTGCTGTGACACTCTCTCCATTCCTCTCTATTACTCCACTGTTTACACCTTCACATCTAATCACACACATTCAGAACTGAAGAACTGTGAGGATGCATTGCATTCATCCCATGCTGGTGCAATATATGTCCAGATATGTGTAGGCATCCCTTATGATGAATGTGGGGGTAAGATGGGGTGGTGACCAAATCAGCTCAAGCTTATTTGGATCACACCTTTTAAAACTGGTTTTGCCAAACAGCAGGTTTGTGTAAATCTGGCGACAGTAGAGCCTGAGTAGAAAGTGTGGCTACTGACTCCAGTAAATCTGATTATAACAGATAACTAAAAGGAGATAACCAGAAGAGAGAACCAGAAGAGAGAACCAGAAGGTAACCCTGAAACACTGACACCCACCCACTCCACCATCCACAAACCCTGACTGACCATATGCAAGCTACAGAATGACAGAACCAGCCTCTCAGCTTACCACAATTCCCCATGTCCATCACTCTCTCCTCCTCAAATTAGCACTGATCGGGTAAAGAAGAGAAGAGGGGAGATAAAGGGGAAGAGGATGAGATGAAAAGAATGGAAGAGTGAGAGATGGAGGTAGGAGGGAGTGATGGATGGATACAGAAAAGAGTGAGGAATGGAAGAAGAAGACAAAATGAGAAGACGGAGAGAGAGATGGAGGAAAAGGATGAGATCAGAAGACAGAGAGAGACAGAGAGAGATGGAGGAAAAGGATGAGATGAGAAGATGGAGAAAGAGAGAGAGAGAAAGAGAGAGATGGAGGAAGAGGATGAGAATAGAGGAAGTGGAGAGTGAGAGTTGGAGGAAGAGGGTGAGATTAAAAGAATGGAACAGTGACAGATGAAGGTAGGAGGGAGTGATGAATGGAGGAAGAAAAGAGTGAGGAATGGAAGTAGAAGACGAGATGAGAGAAAGGAGGAAGTGAGAGATGGAGGAAGATGAGGAGATGAGAAGACAGAGATAGAGAGATGGAGGAAAAGGATGAGATGAGAAGACAGAAAGAGAGAGATTGGATGACAGAGAGAGAGGGATGGAGGAAGAGGATGAGAATAGAGGAAGTGGAGAGTGAGAGTTGGAGGAAGAGGGTGAGATTAAAAGAATGGAACAGTGACAGATGAAGGTAGGAAGGAGTGATGGATGAAGGAAGAAAAAAATGAGGAATGGAAGTAGAAGACGAGATGAGAGAAAGGAGGAAGTGATAGATGGAGGAAAAGGATGAGATAAGAAGACAGAGAGAGAGAGAGAGAGAGAGAGAGAGAGGGAGATGGAGGAAGAGGATGAGAATAGAGGAAGTGGAGAGTGAGTGACAGATGAAGGTAGGAGGGAGTGATGGATGGAGGAAGAAAAGAGTGTGGAATGGAAGTAGAAGACGGAGGAAGTAGAAGATGGAGGAAGGGAATGAGAGGGGAGAGAGAGATGGAGGAAGAGGATAAGAATAGAGGAAGTGGAGAGTGAGAGTTGGAGGAAGAGGATGAGATGAAAAGAATGGCAGAGTGAGAGATGGAGGTAGGAGGGAGCGATGGATGAAGGAAGAAAAGAGTGAGAAATGGATGTAGAAGATGAGATGAGAGAAAGAAGGAAGTGAGAGATGGAGGAAGAGGATAAGAGTAGAGAAAGGGTGGAGTGAGAGATGAAAGAAGAAGAGGAGATGAGAGGAAGGAGGGAGTGAGTGATTGAGGGAGAGGAGGAGAACAGGAAACAGGAAAGAAGGCTGCAGCCCTGGTTAGAGTGGGTAATGAAAGTTTAAAAAGTCTGATAGATCCCTCTTTGTGTGTGTGTGTGCGTGTGTGTGTGTGTGTGTCTGTGTGTGTGTGTGCTCCAGTGCTAATAACACCATGCTCTTTTGAAGAAGCACAAAAGCGTTCATTCATCCCGACCAGCTCTCAGCACAGAACCAGCCCACCGCTATCAGCCATTAAACAGAGAGAGAGAGAGAGAGAGAGAGAGAAAGAAAGGTTGCAGTGAAAAAGCAAAAGAATGATAAAATGAAACAATGACCAAATGGATAAAGTCCCATGACTTTTGGCGTATTTAATGGAAAATAGAATGCTGCAGTAATGGATGCTCATTGAAATGACCACTGTGGGGGGTAGTATTAGCCTTATATGGTATATTCCTGATATGTGACACTAAGGATGGAAGAATATTAAATACGTGCACAACAACAATGCTGACCAGTATTTAACCTCAACCTTACAAGTTAACACCTCACATCTTATACAAATAACACTTCATGAAGAATTTACACACTAATGTCAATGACTTATTTATTTTTAACACTAAGATGCACGTATGGTCCCATAATTTAACAATATTTGACTGGATCAAAGTAGAAATCAATAAAAATAATACATCTACCTACCTGAGAACGTTCTTTAATCCAGTAAAGAATCACAATATTATTATATAGTTGTTGTATTTTGGAATGAAATCTAATTCTAAAAGTTCTCTCTATTTTATTTTTAAAAATACTTTCCAGTCTTTAACTCCAGGGTCCCTTTTTAAAGCTGAACAAAATGCTTTGGGATGCTTATTGCTATCTTACGCCATGCCAACAGAATATATTTTCACGCTTTCCATCTACATAATTTAAATAGCAACAGTGTTTGTGAATATGCAGCATCTACATTGATGGTTGTCCTGGTCTGGAAGTGAGTTGTGTTCAGGTAAATTTCTGGCATATTGCTTTTCTTGGTAAGAAAAAACACAGGTGCGCCACTGACTGAATACAAACTAGACAGACGTCAACAGTCAGACGTTCATTGCTATCTAGGCAGTGACTTGCCAACACAGGGGCATGCCTTTCTGTTGGCAGCTGTGCAAACTTTTACATTATCAGTAAACAGAATGCAAAATAAAATAAAAGTATTCTACATGAACATAAATAAAATATAGTTTATTGTTATACTGTATTACTTTTGTTAATGTTTGCTAATTAATGATTATATTTCACCTCAGGGATATTTGCTGAATTCTTGTTGTTCCTGTAAATGACCTGCTCATGCACCTTTACAGCTTGAACAAACAGCTCAATTTCATCCGCTGAGACGTGTTGCTGCGCCCCTAAAATAGCAATGCGCCAAAGTTTGAGCACACCTGACACTTAAAGGGAATGTCAAGTGACACAGTGACAAGTTCCCATGATTAATAAGGAGAACTAGTGCGTGGCTTTTACACGTTTCAACCCAAGCAAGGTGTACTTTTCCTGTTGTTATGATAGCAAAGCCACGCTGAAATGCCCTAAATCCAGCTGCATAGTGTGTGGTTTTAGGCTTGCTTAAAGATAATTAAAATAGTACCCCAATTCTCTTATTTAGGCAACATATTGCAAATGCATTTGTTTTATTATTATTATGATTACTCTTAATACATTTTAGTGTACCACTCTATTCTATATTTTCTTTATAAAGCTCTGGAGAAAAATGAGAGACCACTTTAAAACGATGAGTTTGTTTGATTTTACCAAATTGAAAACCTCTGGAATGTAATCAAGAGGAAGATGGATGATCACAAGCCATCAAACCAAACTGAACTGTTTAAATTTTTGCACCAGGAGTAAAGCAGCATAAAGTTGTCCAAAAGCAGTGTGTAAGACTGGTGGAGGAGAACATATCGAGATGCAGGAAAACTGTGATTAAAAAACAGGGTTATTTCATCAAATATTTTTATATTACTTTATGAAAACTTTATGAATATGAATTTGTTTTCTTTGCATTATTTGATATTTCAGCCATTTCTTATTTTTTGAAAGTAAGTGCTCTAAATGACAATATTTTTATTTGGAATTTGGGAGAAATATTGTCTGTAGTTTGTAAAAAAAAACAACAACAATGTTACTTTTACTCAAACATAAACTTATACATAGCAAAGTGCTCTTTTATTTTTTGCCAGAGCTGTATATGAATAATATCTCTAATATTGCTAAATAATAATAACAGAATAATAATATAAATTGGAATTTATTTAATTTTAATCAGGACCAGGAATAAAAAACATTTATTCTCATTCAAAAATTCAAAACTCAAACTTCAACTTCTGCCCTGTTACACTTTATTACAGTCAGAAGTCAGAACTTATGTATTTGATTATGATAGTGTCTCAGCGACTGCCGTACTTATCCTCCATCTCTCCCACCATCCGTCCTCTCCTCCGTCACTCTCGGCTCCGCGCTCTATCCTTCCTCCGGCGCTGCGCTGGCAGGCCCATTGTGGCACTGTGACAAGTGGAATTTTTAACTTTCGGCAGAGAAGAATCAAGTGGCAGTGTTATACCCCCCACCCTCACCCTCGCCTCCCCCATTTTACCCTCCTCCATAGCCCTATCTCTTTCTCTCTCTCTCTCTCTCTTTCTCTCCTGACATGTTCAGACGCTTCCTATTCACCTGACACTGCACAGACATCGACTCTATCTCCCTTTCTCTCTTTCCCGCTATCTCTCTCTTTTCTCTTCCAATATCTCTCCATCCTGCTCCAGTCCTTTGTCCTAGTCTCTCTCGCTCTCTCTGCATCGTCCTATCACTTTCTGGAACCTTCTCTCAGCCTTCACTCACTCTTCTAATTGGACGCCGCTGGAAGTTTCTGGAAGCAGAAGGAGTTTGTCTGTTCCGTCTCACAGCTGAACGTCGGGCTGAATGGATGTTTTTCAGTGTAGAGCACACAACACTATGCAGCTCACTGTATGGTAGAGATGCATGGATGTCGATAGGTTAGGACTCTCTGGAGAAGATAAATCAACATCAACCTGGAATGGGCATCATTCCCAACGCCAGGCGTGGGCTGTAGAGGGGTTTAAACCCCCCATTATTGAGCTGTGGAGCAGTGGAGGAAGTGTGTTCTCTGGAATGATGGAGCTCCATCCAGTACTTTTGAATGGGATGAGTTGTGGAGTTGTGGATGATGAGGTAGAATGGTGATTATCCAACATCCTGACTTCACTAATGCTCACCAATGTGGCTGAATACCATCAAATCCCTACTGCAATACTCCAAAGTCCAACACAGAAAACATGTCCTGGACAGTAGAGACAGTTACTCCAACAAAAGCAGGATAAACACTTTTTAATGGCATTGATTTTAGAAGAAATAAGGAATGGGCAGATGTCACAATACTTTTTATATAAGTGATGTCCTAAAAACATAACATTTACAGGAGAAGGAACAAATCTTAATATCTTATATTTCAATTGAATTCAATGAAAAAAGATTCATTCAATGTATTTTGGAACAGCTCCAAGTGGTCCAGCAGACTAAGGCACTGCCACTTTGATCAGGAGATTGTTGGTTCGAATCCTGTTCATGCAGCTTGCTATCGACTACCGGAGTGTTTATGAGCTGAATCGCTGCTCTTTTCTCCGAGCACACTGTGATGCTACTCAGCAATGCTAAGTATTATCAGGAGGAGGCATGTGCCGGTCTTCACCTTCCTGGTGTTGGAGCATCACTAGTGATAGGGGGAGTCTTAATGAGTGTGTTGGGTAATAGGCGTCTGCTCTCCTCGTCCTTCCGTGACAAACCAGTTCGAAAAAATTGGAAATATATATATATTTTTTTAATTTTGGAAAAAAAAAATCTGGAATTCTGTCTTATATGAGGAACAACAGACAGATTTAAATTAAAAATGTTTTTGTGAAACCTTTCACACTATCTAAATACATTTAAAATGATCAACATTTTTTTTCTACATCAACCAGTCATAAAACCACTGCCAGGTGAAATGAATAAAACTGATGACCTGGTTTCAGTGTTTATGCAGAAACTGAAAATGGTAAAAAAAAAAAAAGTTTTACAGGTCAATAAACATAATTTAACCAGGTGTAATCAACAACTGCACAACAAAAAGACAGAGAAGCAACTACCCCATCTTCAGAAGAGTGTAGCATTTTGGAAATGCAGAACTTTTTCTTATTAAAAATAAAATACAGGTGGCTTCAAGTGATCCAGCAGACTAAGGCACTGCCACTATGATCAGGAGATTGCTGGTTCGAATCCTGTTTATGCAGCTTGCCATCGGCTGCCGGAGCCCTGAGAGCACAATTGGCCTTTCTCTTTCTCTGGGTGGGTAGATGGCACTCACTTCCCTCATCACTACAAAGGGTGATGTTAATCAGCACGAGGCGTCTGTGAGCTGATGAGTGCGGTTCAAAAAGAGGCGGGGGCTGACTACACATGTATCGGAGGAGGCATGTGCTAGTCTTCACCCTCCTTGTGTTGTAGCATCATTAGTTATAGGGGGAGTCCTAATGAGTGTGTTGGGCAATTGGCCTTGTAAATTGGGGAGAAAATAGAATAAAAAAAGAGAACAAATTGTAAAAATTAAATAAATTAATAAATAAAATACATATGCTTTCAGGTTAAATCCACTATCTTTTAACCCTCCTGTCGTGTTCACCTCCTGCCCCTTACTTTAGTGGTCCTGGTCAAATTTGACCGGTCAGTTTTAACTGCTCTTAAATAAGCACAGAAATCATTTTTCACCACCAATTTTTATACAACATTTTTTTAGCTGTGAACAATGTCTCAAAGCAGTGTTTAACCTGAATTCATAGAATTATACATAAGAAAACTGCAGTGAAAGTACAAATAGGCACTGAAAATTTATTACAAACGGAACATTATAAATAATAAATTGAATATCAAAGACAAAACTCAACATAAAGGTGTGTCTGTGAGTGAGTGTGAGTGAGTGAGTGAGTGTGTGAGTGAGTGAGTGTGTGAGTGAGTGAGTGAGTGAGTGAGTGAGTGTGTGAGTGAGTGAGTGAGTGAGTGAGTGTGTGAGTGAGTGAGTGAGTGTGTGAGTGAGTGAGTGAGTGTGTGAGTGAGTGAGTGTGTGAGTGAGTGAGTGAGTGAGTGTGTGAGTGTGTGTGTGTGTGAGTGTGTGTGTGAGTGAGTGAGTGTGTGAGTGACTGAGTGAGTGTGTGAGTGAGTGAGTGTGTGAGTGAGTGAGTGAGTGAGTGAGTGTGTGAGTGAGTGAGTGAGTGAGTGTGTGAGTGAGTGAGTGACTGAATGAGTGAGTGTGTGAGTGAGTGACTGAATGAGTGAGTGACTGAATGAGTGAGTGAGTGAGTGAGTGTGTGAGTGAGTGAGTGAGTGAATGAGTGAGTGTGTGAGTGAGTGTGTGAGTGAGTGTGTGAGTGAGTGAGTGTGTGAGTGTGTGAGTGAGTGAGTGTGTGAGTGTGTGAGTGAGTGAGTGAGTGAGTGAGTGTGTGAGTGAGTGAGTGACTAAGTGGGTTGGGGTGGTGTGTATGGGGATGTTTTGTGTCTGATGAATGAATATATTCTGGATACCCATTCATTTCCTATGGCGGTCACTTTTGACCGGGAACACCACAGGTGTAACAAGGTTGAATAAAACCCTCAAAATTCAATGAAAGAGGTGATCATCACTTTTATGTGTTAAAGTGCATAAAGTGGAGGATATTATAAGGCCTTGAGGCAATCAGATGTAAAACACAATATTTACGGGTGTTTTAAGTTGTAAATCGGTCAGATTTGACCCGAACACGACAGGAGGGTTAAACATTACATTATGTAATATACTAATTGAAGTCTTATAAAAGAAGAAAATCAAAGTGTCATCAAATGGAAATCCGTTTCTGTGGTGTTAATCAGGTTTAAATTAAAATGATATTACTGTAGGAATTTGGACTAATGGCCAAAGTAAACAGTTCCAAAGTTTCTAATTTGAATATATGCTGGTATTAAACATTTCTCTATCCACATGCAATATATGTACATGGAATACAGAAAAGTAATGTTACCACCTACAGTGGACAGTGCAGTCCAGCGAGGGGTACTGATTGTGAGAATCTAAAGTAACTCTGGCAAAAATCGTATTAACATTCAATACAGAAGGTCCTGCTCACATGTCCCACAGCTCAGTGCAGCATCCTGACAAAAGTCATGGGACATGAAACCAGTTCAAAGGTGTTGCTATGTTCTCCACGTGTCCATGTGGGTTTCCTCTGGGGACTCCGGTTTCCTAGCATAGTCCAAAAAAATAGACATCAGGGTAATTGGATATTCTAAATTGCCCAGAAAATTGGATTGGTGTGTGTGAATGGGTGTGACAAATGTGTGTGACAAAAGTCATGGCACATGTAACTATGTGACGTCCTGGCCCTGTTCTGTGTCTTTTCTAGTGTTTTTCTGTCGTTTCGGACCTCCTGTCTGTTTATTTTTCCCTTGTGTTGTTGCACGTGCTCTGTGTTTACTCACCTGTGTTCTTCCACGTGACTGTTATCTGTAGCTCCGCCCCCTCATTACCTGTTTTACCCAGGTGTCTTCCATTTCCGTTTCCCTTCTTGTGTATTTATACCTCAGTGTTTCCTGTCATCCTTGTCGGTTATTGCGCTTGTTTCAGTCAGTATAGTTATTCGTTCTGTTTGTTTCCATAGTTCCCTGTTCTATGTGTTTCTTTGTTTATTTATTTCTCTGTTTGTTTGCTATCTTTTATGTTTAAAATAAATACATTTCCTTGCATTTGCCTCCGCTCTCCTTGTCCTTCCCTGCTGCCCGTGACAAACCAGATCGAAAAGTTCATAAAAGTTTTAATAAATATATAAAATAAATGATTACAGCAATATTGTGTTTTTTTATTTACTGAATGGAACAAAATGCAGCTTTTGTTAGTTGTTATTTTAAGTTATTTGCTGAGGCTTTTGGGACAATTTAATGAGATGTGTAAATAATCAGGAACTCCCGGGTGCACATACACAGACTTTGGCATTCAAGACTTTAGAGAAAAAGAAGATTGGCATTAAAGAAATGGCAGCATTGTGGTTAAACGAACAAGCAGCAATCAGACTGTCAGACTGCACACTTTATGCAGAAGAAAACACTCATGTTTAGCAGCATAAATTGAAATAACTTAATAGCGCTCAGCTTGCGACCGCGTATTGAGCGTGTGCGGGTTCTTCAGCTCCGGCTCACCGTGAGTCAGCTCATGTAGGGTCTGATAATTACCTGGTGGTTGGAAAAAACATGCACATGTGATGCATGGGGTCGGCTGGATTGATATAGCAGGTGCACAATAATTCAGAGTCCTGCAGAGCGTGTTTCAAAACTATAATCTAAAGGTCTAGAAGAAACTTGATGGCTTTTGTTGGTGTGTTGATTCTGTTCTCCAGCACAATAGATTTAAAGTTAAACAGTGCCTATTTTATTCAGAAGCTGTATGTGCTCCCACTTACTCTGTACAGTTGATATAAATTATACTTATATTGTATATATAATAGGGCACCAAGTGCCTGGGGGCCACCAAAAAACAGGCTCGTGAAAAAACATCATGATAATCGTAATTATATTAAAGATATGTAAAAAAAAAAAAAAAAATATATATATATATATATATATATATATATATATATATATATATATATATATATATATATATATATATATATATATATACTGTATGTAAAGCATGTTAATGGTTATATTAAATACAAAAGTAACACATTTTCTCAGGAAAAAGGTGTGAGTGTGCATCTAAACCAAAAGCATGTTTTGTGGTAGCCGCATGCACAGCAAAGATAGAGGGGAATGATCATAAAAAATAAATGAGATTTACAGCTTAATAAACATAATTTAACCAGGCCTAATCAAAATCAAAAAGCAAATATACGTCAGAAAGACAACTACTAAATATAACATCCGTAGAACTGTGTAACATTTTGGAAAAAATGCAGACCTTTCTCTTATTAAAAAAATAAAATACATCTGTTTTCAAGTGTGAATGTTGCTGCTGTTGGGTTTACGTGTGGAGGAGTGTAAAAGTAATGAGGGCTACCTGACTTCACATCAGCCAGTAAAGGGTCACAGCTGGCCTGCTGCACAAAAACCCTACCTCCCTCTAACAACGCCATTTTCAAATACAAAGAGGAGCCCCAAGTTTAGTCACGCCTCCCCTTTTAAGGCTGTAGCCCCACCCACCAAACAATTGGCAGCTACCATTACTAGGGGTGACTAAAACATACATTTAAACATACAGAAACAACACCAATTTATACACACTACTGATATCAGTTATTTACAGACATGTCTCATCCCCAAAATAATACACTTTACCGATAAGTATTTACACAACATATTATTAATAACATTTCCCTTTTTCCCCCACATGTTTTACGGAGCAGCAGTCTCACCCCCCCCTCCCCACTAGTGAATCGAGGGCCCTTCGATCACTCAGGAGAGAGCTGGCAGACCACGAGTCCCCTAAGGAAAGTTATCAGGTAAGTATTGCAGGTTACAAACAATTATTAATACAGTGTTCATATTAAGGTCATAGAAAGTGCTGGTGATGGGACTACCCTATTGACATCATCACATCAAGTTAAATCCACTTTTTATTTTAAACATTACATTATGTTTGCAACAAGAAAATAATTTTTAAGTGTTATGAAATGACATCAGTGATGTCTTTAAAAAATATTTTTATTTGTATTAATCGTGTTTAATTTCAGATTATATTACTGTGGGAAATATAAAACAAGAATGGATTATCAAAGGATTATCAAATGGCACTACTGAAGTCTTAAGAAAACTTGTAATAGTATTTATTATGTATGTTTCAGGTAAAAATACTGTAATAATTTGAATAAACCAGAGCTTGGATACCTATAAAACCTAAAAATAAAAGTCTTATTATATTATATCACTATGTATTATATCACCTCATGTATTGAAGGTGTATGGTTCAAGTGATATTGCTGTTGCATTTCTGAGTAATGGAAAGTCAAACCTGGAAAAAAAGGTATATTTGGTTTTGCATGAACCAGATTTTGGAGCCCCATAAAACAAGTAAATGAAAAAGTTATCAAATTACACCATTAAAGAAGAATAATTCTTAAAGATGACTTTTTAATAATATAAACCCTAATTTGATAGTATGCCAAGTACGCTTACAATTATATTCCACATCATTCTACATACACCAGTGAGAAGTGGCAGCCAATCACACACAGCTTATTCTCAACCAGAAACCACCATCCACCTGGAGGACTGTATCAGGCTCTGAGGTGTTGACCCATCAATATCTGGGCATACAGTCATACACACATTCATACACACACACATACACACACACACACACACACCAATCCAATTTTCTGGGCAATTTAGAATATCCAATTAACCTGATGTCCACGTTTTTGGACCATGGGGGAAACCAAAGTCCCCAGAGGAACCCATGCGGACACGGGGAGAACATGGAAACTCCACCCAGATAGGGACTTGAACCCAAGATCCAGCACTGGAAGGAGAATGTGCTAACCACTAAGACCAAGTTCCACCACTAACTGTAAATGGTTTTTGTCCAGACTCTTCTGATGGAAGTTTGAAGATCAGGCTCTTCTGTGACCAGCTGACCTCTGCAGATCTTATGCTTCAGTGTCTGATACAGTGCTCCAGGTTTACAATTGTTTCCGGATGAGAGTATGTTGTGCGTTATTGGCTGCCACTTAGTTGAGTGCTGGGTGTAAAGTGTATAGAATAGTGCTGGGTGTATAGAATGTGATTGAGTGTGTATAAAGGTGCTATATAAGTGTAACTTCATCATCATCATCATCATCATCATCATCATTATCATCATCACCTTTCTTCAGTTTCCCACCCTTCACTACCATATATACTGAAATTTAATGGAATTTAACAATGAATTTTGCTGTTGTTGCTATTATAAATACTTGTATCATTCTATTACTATTGACCAAAATTATTTTATATTACTTTAATATTACTAAGACTATTACAATTATATCAATACATCAAACATAATAATAAACTTGCACAAAAAAAATGTCCCCAAATACTGAATGTTCTTGCTTGGATTTCCCCATTTTAAGAGATTTTCCAGAGGGATTGTTCATGGCTTTCTACAGCCTTTAATCACACTTCATGAGATTAAAAATGAGTTATTACTCATCATTTACTGATTAAATATGATTTTAACAAAGTACGCATAGTTTTAATTAGGTACATTGTATTTTATTTTATTAACTCCTTTTTAAAAAGTTAATGAATAACTTTGAAATGGCTAGTACAGAAGTGTTAGAAATAGATATAAATATTCTCTACTACAATTATTAAGGAAATAATACATTTCTACTAAACATGGTGGAGGTAGTGTCAAGTTTAACTTGAACTTGTATTGTACTGGACATACTCCAAATCACTGAACTCTAGGTCCCTGCAATGTAACTTTATTTGCGCAAAAGTAGACACCATTGTTCTCTTTAGAAGATCATCAGTTTTTGTCAGCCTGAATCACCATGATAATGTTGTCATAGCTGCATACTATCAACATGTACATTATCGGATTTAAACCAACTAAGGAAAAAAAAAACAGAAAGATGTTTTTTGTTGTGTTTCCAAATGTAAAACCAATAAATGGATAATGTGGATACATTAAATGATAATTAAAGAATAAATATTTTTATAAATCTGCTGGAAGTGCTAACTCCTAGCTGGGGCTACTACTATACTACTCCAGCTATGGTGAGTTAGGAGGATAGAAGTTGATGCTAGAGTTGAAGCCTCATTTACCATGACAGTTTAGTCTATAGCTATTTCCACCCCTGTAAAATGGGTTGGGTTGATTACCCATTTCCTGCCATGCTGCTCACTGCTGCTATAGAAACGAGGCAGTTAAATGCGAGGTCAGCATTCGTGCATTGTGTTTAAAAATTCATTATTTTTTCTCCCAGCTTATGGAAGTTACAGTGAGGTGTAGGCCAGCTGGGTAGTTGGTAGTTGTCAACCTTAATATAGCCTGTCTAGGACATAATGCTTCCTAATGGCCTCCTCAACTGATAACCAGAACCCCACAACCCCCCCCCCCCCAACCTCCACTGGCATTCAGGCTATACCACCAGTTCATAGCATGGTTGGTATAGGACAGAATAATTCATGTTGTATATATAATAAGAGATACTGAATACTAAATTATGGGATTGGTTTCTGAGTTTCAGGGCTAAAGTGTTAAAGTCAAAACTGCATAAAACTGAATAAAAAAGAAAATGTTTTATTTTAATTTTAATTACAGACAAAAGTGCTTCCTATTATTGCTTGAGTTTTGCAATTAAAGAACCATGTTTGGTGTCATAAATAGAGATATTTGAGTGTTTGACGCATAAAAAAGACTAGCACATGCCTCCTCTAATACATGTGATGTCAGCCACCACCTCTTTTTGAACTGCTGTTGATGTAGCAGCATTACCGAGTAGCATCACAGTGTGCTCGGAAGAAAAGCGCAGTGACTCGGTTCCAATACATCAGCTCACAGATGCCTTGTTCTGATCGACATCACCCTTTGGAATGATGTGGGGAGAGAGTGCCATCTATCCATCCAAAGAGAGAGCAAGGCCAATTGTGCTCTCTCAGGGCTCCGGTAGCTGATGGCAAGCTACATGACAGGGATTCGAACTGGGGATCTCCTGAGAATGGTGGCAGCACTTTAGACTTTCAGTGAGAACAAAATCCAGATCTGTAAAGATGATTTAATATTTGATTTTAGATCTGAAGCTATATGTTTAATAGTGTCGATCTGTGTGTATATAAGTGGATATATTCAGGTAGTGCTGTGTTAGTGTGTTAAGTGCTTTGCTTTTTTATGCGGGGTGTTCAAGATGCTCTAAGACAGACTGGATCAAATCTCTCTCTCTCCCTCTTTCTCTCTCTCTCTCTCTATTCCTTTCAAGTCAGTGATTAATGAGGAGGCGTGTCAGAAGCATTTGATTAATGTCTTCTCACACACACTCTCACACTGTGCATACATATGGAAGGTGAGATATGACTTCTTTAGCACGCTTCATTTGATATGTCCCAATAAAGATTTCAGATGATGGTCAGATGGCATTTGTGTGGATCTTTGGGTTTTCTACCAACCAGAAAGGATATATACATCCCGATTTATACTGTATTAAAAATGTCTAATATACTTTGCTTGGCCAAAAACAAAAAAATGTCTTCACCTGGATTTAAGTACATAAATGATGTGGGGTTGGTTGATGCTGCAGTTGGTCTGCAGGTCTAGGTTCAGCAACAGTATGTGCTGAAAGAATGAGGTCAGCTGACTACCTGAATATACTGAATATAGACCAGGTTATCCCATCAATGGATTTTTTCTTCCCTGATGGCACGACCATATTCCAAGATAACAATGTCAGGATTCATGGTGCTGGAATTGTGAAAGAGTGTTTCAGGGAGCATGAGATCATCATTTTCACACATGGATTGAGAGAGTTCACCACAGAGTCCAGACCTTAACCTCATTGAGAATCTTTGGGATGTGCTGGATGGAGAAGGCTTTGTGCAGTGGTCAGACTCTACCATCATCAATGCTGCTGCTGCAAGATCTTGGTGAAAAAATAATGGTGAAAAACACTGGATTGAAATAAATCTTGTGACATTGCAGGAGCTTATCAAAACAATGAATACAGTGAATGTGTGCCGCAATTAAAGCTAAAGACAGTCCAACAAAATATTAGAGTCTTTTGGTGGCACCTTGTTTTTGGCCTGGCAGTGTATAACAATCTTCACTTAACATGAAATTCCAATGAATTTACAACTAGGAAATAGGGAATACCAGATGTTATTTGGTACAATAATCTTTACAGACAAAACAAGCAGGAGGAAGTGTCCATATTCAGTGTATAACTTGCAAAAAATCAAATATACACAACAATATTTGCCAAGTTTGCCATATTTAAATAGTCATGGGCTTATCATGGTGAAGTTGAGCAGCAGCACATTCAAGATTTACTATAATAAGTACATTGACCACATAAAATGATTCCATGCGAGATCCTAGTGTGATCCAGTTTTGGTTTCTTACTCTTATTTTGACTTTTATTGAATTTGCAGTCAGCAGGGACCCCACAATTTTTTTTATGTATTCATTATAACTTAATTTAATCTATTAAAATACATACATTCCTTCACTTTAGACCTGCAGATACATTCCAAACAAAGGGCAGTTGATGAGTTGATTAAGGTTTAGAAATAATGAAGTTATAACAACCGGTTATTTCTCCAGTTTCTCAAGTTTAAGGGTTAACTTTACCAAGCACACAGAGCCGTATCTTTACAACTAAGGCTGTATCTCTGAAAACATTTTGTCCTTTGTGTTTTAGAGCTGTAAAACTGACTGTAGGGCTACACAGGTAGGCGTTCTCTGCTGCAGTGCTATTAGCCAATCAGAGGCGATATGTTTGCATATATGAATATTCATGAGCAAGAGCCGAAATTCTGTCTTTCTTCAGAGACTGTTAATTTAGTGATCTAAAGCAGGGCTATACAGAAACAACGGAGCATCCTTTTTTACAAAAAAAAAAAAAAACATTTACATGGCATTCATTCATACTAGAGATCAAAACTAGACATTTAAAAATAAATGAAAAAAAAAAGGTTGGAAAGAGATCTTTAAATCATTCAAAGAATCAGGAGTGTGTAAAATGTAAGAGTGATCTCCGATTCCTTTGATGCACCTAAATGAAAAGGACCATCCAGACTGTTCTCAGCAACAAGTCTAAGATCTTAGAGCAACATATTCTGCCTTCAAGATGACTTCTTTTCCAGGGACCTCAACAAGACAATGCACAACAACATTTTGCACATAATAAAGCCATGGCTATGAAGCAAGAGGGTACAGGTACTGGACTGGCCCTTCTGCAGTCTCAACCTCTCAATAACAAAAGAGAATGTGTGGAGAATTTTGCAATGAAAAATGTGAGGAACTTTGTACTGTTACACACCTTAAGGCTTTTTTTTTTTGTAAATGATATGAGAAGGAATTGCATCATTATAAAGTGTCAAATGCTTCTTGTAAATGAAGATTGATTGATGTTTACTGTATATAAAGGTTCTATTATAGAGCAGGAAGTCTAGACAGCACTGAAGCTCTTCATGTCACTTGTTGGAACTCAGAAGTCACAGACACTTTAACATCCACAGGATAAAACAGTGCTGCCTTGCAAACGGCTGAATGCAATGTTTCTACTCTTTTTTCCCAGAATTTATTTCTTTATCTGGTGGTCAAAATAAGTACTGGTGTAATTTCTAACTGATTATCTATCTATCTATCTATCTATCTATCTATCTATCTATCTATCTATCTATCTATCTATCTATCTATCTATCTATCTATCAATTTTAACTTTTTTAATGTTTCACTACTTTTTTACTTTTGAAAAAACAACATATAAAACAATAGTTTTACGTAACATTGAAACATATCATTGCAATTTATTAGATTAGTTCTTTTCAGGGGCTGGTTGCAAGTATGGGAGATATTTCATTCATATATTTCATATATATATATATATTCATATAAGTTGATTACACTAGTTAAGGCAAGCAGAAGAAGTTTCATACAAAAAAAAAATATTGTAACTATTTTTCCTAGATCTTCAAACTTTAAAACGGGTCAAATTGACCCGGAACCAGGGCCGCCGCTCTGCATACGCAGACAACGCAGCCAGCGTTAGGCCTCAACCATTTTGCAGTTGCAGGGAGCCAAATTGACTGAGAATGAAATGTGTTGAAATTATGACATTATTAAATTTAAAACCCAATGTGAATTATTTATGATACGCTCATCTTTTTTGTCTTTAAACATTGCATGGGGCACCTACTCTACTACTTAAAAGCGGCACGTTATTATTTTTGTGCATAATATAATGCCCCCACCCCTATTGCCTGAAATGGCACGGCTCGGTTTGCTCTGTTGGTTGTTGCCAGATGTGACATTTTCCAGTCAAATAAATAATCAAAAAATGCATGGAGGCGCTAAATCTTGCGCATGTTTAACCATTTTTAAAGTGTATGTGGCCATTCTATACAAAAACTTGTCCAGTGCAATATTTGTGTAAGTTAAAAACTTAAAATAAAATAAACAAATAGGATGAAAAATCATAACTTATCTGGCAACCTTAGTCCTAACTAAAGTAGCAACGCTACTTGAGTTTGGCAGGAGACAAGTTCACCGCGCGAAGTTGCTACTAAATGGTAATTCAACTATGAAGCGACGGTTTGAGTCTGGAGCTGAGAAGAAGAAAAAGAAGCAGAAAGATGAGGCCCATGCATCCCTTTCTGGTGAGTAACTTCGATGATAAAGGTTTAAATAGTTTTGATTACTTCATGTTCAGTGGTGTTGCCTGAGCTAGTTACGTTGGCTTTGCTGATTTGGTAGCTTTAAACGCTTAACTAGAAACTAATCTGGGTATTGCAAGGCACGTGGCACGTTTGCAAATAGTAGTAGTGTAGTTTGAAGATTTTTAGTGACTTTAATAAAAAATTAATAAACAGAGTAGCCTACCTATTGACTAATGCCGTCAGTGCACTATCCAAATGGTCTGTATGACAGCAGGATCAGACAGCTCTATAGATTTTGACAGGCTGATATAAATACACCACGAATATAAACGATAATTTCATAACCTTTAAGGCTGGCTTGTGTAAATGACGTGTCCACTGCTTAAAATAGACATGCATCGTTTCATTTATTATTTATACATTATAAATAGTACTCTTGTGCTGTTCTTCACTGTTATTGGCCTTACTTATAACGTTGTAAATATTCACAGTTACATGTGTAATTTTAATAAATAGTAAAATTTTGCGTAAACCTTTTGTGTTTGTGTGTGTGTGTGTGTTTTTTGTTTTTTTTTTTTGGGGGGGGGGGCTCCCTGACCAGTTATGCTTAGGGCCTCCAAAACCTTAGCAGCGGCCCTGCCCGGAACATAACTGGAGGGTTAAGCAGGGTGAACTATAGGGCCTGATAAATGTTAAGTTAAGGGTTAGGTTTAAGTTTTAGACTAACAGTAAAGTTAGGATTAGGTTTTATGGCTAAAAGAATGCATAAAGTGAGATTAAGTGTTAGGTGTGGGGTTAGATTCCACTGAAAGCCATTTAAATTCAGCTGAGAGTTCAGAGAATTCAGATGCTTTTAATAGATACTCAGTTGAATGTTAGTTGAACATTGGTTGAACATCTATTAGGCATCTATAATAGTCCATCAAAGTAACATAATAACAACTTTTCTCTTTTCTCGACATCCTCAAACACAGGATTGCGTGGCTTAGTTAAGACCAAGATTAAGTGCTTGTCTTAATCTGAAGGAATGAACGGCAGTCTGAAAGCAATTGCATTCTAACAGGTTATGCAACCCAGCGGTTCATAACCCCTCACCCTTTCTTTCGCTAATCAATCGTTCCACCTCTCGCTTTCTTTCCCGGCTCTTGATGGATCTGGCGGAAGGGTCTGACTGAGCAACCTCATGCAGACATAATTGATTGAGGAATTGATTTTCTTTTTGCCATTGGGTGAGAAGTGCCTTTAATTTATTTACAAATAGCATGTAATTACACCTGTCTGGAGAGGAGTAAAGTGCGTGTTTGCATGTGTGGGCAGGTGATGCTCACTTAGGACACGCAGCCGTCCTTCACTTCAGCTTTTGTTGCTTTTGTTTCGGCGGGCTTTCAAGAGCTAAATTAATTTGGAAAGGCTTTCTTTCAAGGTCCTGGTTGCACAGCAGCTTCAAAACACATCCATAAGCCTGGAGTAACTATAATTGGGCCTCTAAAATTAATTTTTTTGAATGTTCTGGCTACTTAGAAGCTGAGAGCTTTTTTTCTGGACCTTGGTAAGTTTGGTAAAGAGTGAAAGCTGTTTCGGAGTCCCAGAGTACTGCCAAAGTAGGGCGAGTCCAGGGTATTACTGGTTACATGATGATTTGGTGCTGTTGGTCGCATTATCTCGGCCTGAAGTAGCTATAATTGGCCTCTGAATGAATTTGGTTATTCCTTCTTTAAATGTTCTGGCTACAAAGATGCTTCATAATGCATCTTTGTATGCAAGACTGAAATACTGTAACTAAAAGGTTTTTATTTTCCAGTCCTGGGAGTGCTGTTCCATGGGTTTGGTAACTAAGCTAGTTAATGTTAGTGATTCAATAGTATTTGTAATTGGACTGAACCAAGTCCAAATGTTGGAATATACTAGACTTACTGAACAACAGACGTCTCAAGTGTCCCGGAAGTTGCGGGAGTATACTGCATATCAATAACGGCTCCCTGATGCCTGCAATTTAGATCAAATCTGAGCTCAAACCAGGCTCTGTAAGTTTCCCAAGGCGGCCGCGACCAAAGCTCGCGAGAACTGCGACCTGCTTTCCGACCTTTAGTTCTAACAGTTCTACAAGGACTACTGGTTCATTCTTTACAAACTAACATACAGACACTCTGATAGAAGCTGGAAAGAGACCGAATATGTCTGTGAAAGCCATAAAAAAACGAGAAAGAGAAACTAATCAGCCTGAAACATTTAATACACTCTGCAACTGTAGGGGGAGCCCACGAGCACAAAATCTCAATCCTACCTAGTGGAGCTTTAAATTTTGAAATGAGTAGGTGAGTCTTAGGCCTCTACTGTGCAGAATCTGGTTGCAAATTTGAAAAACATGGTGGACATTGTTGGCTTTTTTTTTTTTGCTATGGAATGGAAGAGAATAGATACATATATTCATGTTTTCAGGTTTTCCACAGTCGTTAATTATCTTGTTTGCTTGTTCCAAGACCTTCTCCTGGCTTTCATTGGTTCATTGTTGAGTACACAATTTGAATCAGACCTTTAGAGCTTCCCCAGCTAATATAAATATATATTTTTAAAGTTCCATTAGGGTTAGCCTGTAGCGGTCCAGAAATTCAGGAACATCCTGAAAATGTGTGATGTAATAGTAGAGGTGATGTTGCAGCAATGTTACCAGAACATAAAAAAAAAACTTTCTAAGAACATTCACATTTTTTTTTACAGATTGAATGTTCTAAGAATTTTATTTGTAACAGTAACTGTTCAAAAATATTCTACTACCCAATTTTTTTTTAGCTGGTTCATGGTTTGTTTTTCATTCATTCAATATATATATATATATATATATATATATATATATATATATATATATATATATATATATATATATATTTTTTTTTTTTTTTTTTTTTTTTTTTTTTTTTGAAGTTGAAGGTAAAGCAAAACTGCACAATAGTGCAGTAGCTACAGTAGCTGATATAATAAATAAACACGTTTCTGTTTTTCATTAAATCATCTCTACATCTTCACTAGAAGCCCACGACATTTCCCAATCATCATAAGTAAAATATACCAGCGCACGTAATATATTTGAGTAGCAAATGAGCTCTTTTGCATTTCGACTTTGGCTTTAATCTCAAACATTAAACTGTCAAGGATTCGGAGCTAATTAGACATGCTAATTTAGTTTGCTCAATTCCACAGAGCATGGCGTCTGGTCGCCTCTTTAGACATTTCTGTCTGACTCAAATGTTGAGCTTTCTCTTTTTTTTCTCTCTCTCTCTCCCCCTGCCCTCCTCTTGACTAATTGGCAAAGATTACTATTGTACATGCTTTCAATTTCTTTAATAAAAGTGTTTTATTAATTTTAATATGTATCAGATTAGCGCAGATCCTCCGCAGATGAAAATAAGCGCTGTTTATAATTGCAGATTTGCCAATAGGCGTGAGTCAGTGCGTGAGCAAGTGTGTGAGTGCGTGAGTGAGTGTGCACCTCTACAGCTGTTGATTGGCATCTCGAAAGGTAGGAATCGTATTTTTAGTTTTTTTTTATTTTAGCATTCCACACACACATACACACACACACACACACACACACACACACACATACATACACACACACACAACAGCAGCACCAGCAAATCGTTCAAGGCTTTAAATATGTGTGTGACCTTTTGACATGTGACCTGTGATTTTGTGTGTGTGTGTGTGTGTGTGTTAAGCCCGGTATTGATCTGGAGATGATTGGTTCAACTAATTACTATTTACACAGAGATATTAGTGTCCTGCTCTCCTCCTCCTCATCAGAAAGATAGAGAGAGAGAGAGAAAGAGAGATAAAGAGCGAGAGAAATAAAATGAAATGAAAAGTTGAAAGGAAATAAAAAAGAGAGAGAGAATCAAAGAGTTAGATAGAGAATAGAAAGCAAGAGAAAGAAAGGAAGAGAAATAAAGAGACTGCAGAATAAAAAAAGAAAAAAGAATAAGGGGGTTTGAAAGATATAAATACAATAGAGAGAAAATCAGACAGAGAGAGAGTGAGAGAGAGCCTAGTGGAGAAAGAAATAGAAGAAAAGAGGGAATTAGAACTAAGAAAAAGAGAATTAGAGAAGAAAGAGTAAAGTGAAACTGAAGAGAGAAGTGGGAGAGTGAGAGAAAAGAGTAAAAATTGAGAGAAAATTAAAATGAAAAAGAGATTAAAAGACAGAGGAACAGAAGGGAGAGTGGAATTGGAAAGATAAAATGAAAAGAGAGAGAGAGAGAGAGAGAGAGAGAGAGAGAGAGAGAGACTGATTGAAAAGGAAAAAGGGGCGAAATTTAAAAAAAAATAAAAAAGAGTGAGAGAGTGAGAGGGAGACCGATAGGTAGAGATAAATGAAAGAGAAAATGAGATAGAAACAGGGAAAGCATAGAAAAGAGGATGAAAGAGAGTGAGATTGCTTACAACAATTACTTCAAGCCTCTCTCTCTACAGTTCTGTAAAAAATAAAGAGACCACTTTGTTTTTTTTTTTTTTAAAGAGCGGATCCTACTTTTGTTGGAGTAACTGCCTCTACTATCCAGAAAAGACTTTTTCCTAGACTCCAGAGAAACATTTTTGTGAGGATTTGATTGCATGTCGTTGTTGGTGAGGTTGAGATATTGATTGATCACCACTTCATCCCCAACTCATCCCATCCAAAAGTATTAAATGGAGCTCCATTATTCCAAAGAACAGAGTTCCTCCACTGCTCCACAGCTCGATACTGGGCGCTTTATATCCTTCCAGGCCACACCTGGCATTAGGAATGGTGCCAATGAGTTGATGTTTGTTTATCTGCTCCAGGAAGTCCTATTCTATTGGCTGTACTACTCTTCCACAGGGACAAGACAAGCTGCATTTCTGATGGGTGCAAGGTTACCCCTTAACAGGCCAGGATTTTTGTCATTTTTTGTCAACTGCCTGACATTACACTGCTACATCTTGAGGACTTCTATTCGAGCATTACATAAAGATTTCATGTTTGATAAGGAACTTAAAAAACATAAATGTAATTGTAAAAGAAAGTATACACAAATATTTAAGTAAATCTGCAACTGTCTAAATATAATGAATAAAATCATAAAATTGGCTCTTTCCTAAACTTCATTTTGAATTCAATAATTTCCTGAATACAAATCAAACATTTCATGTCCTTCAAATCTTTAGTTTCATTATGTTTTCGTCTAAACAAGCAGAATTTGTGTTGATTCCTGTTACCGATCTAGAATTATTAAGAAGAGTAGAGAAAAATCAGCTAGCTTTTCCAAGTGTCCTGTAGAAGACTTCGAAGCCCTCAAATTTTCTGAATGTAAATAATTTATTTTACTACAGAAAAAAAAGTTTTTAGTAGTAAAATAGTAGCTGAATGCATTTATTAGAATGGATTGCCACAAACAATTGGACATTTGGACTCTCTCTCTCTCTTTTGCTCTCTCTCTGTTCCTCTCTCTCTCTCTCTCTCTCTCTGGGTGAAAGAGTGAGTGGTGGTGGGGTGTTGAATCTCTCCTGTGTGGTTAATTTGGGTGCTGGATGTGGATGGCGGTGGGGGCTTAAATCAGACCCTCGGCGCTTTCAAATGTCACCCTCCCTCTCTCTCTCTCTCTCTCTCTCTCTGTCTCTTTCTCTCTCTCTCTTTCTCTCCTTCTCTCCCTCTCACTCAATCCAATCTGTCAGCCAGTCATAACTGCAAATTGCTTTTGCGAAACTGCCCGGTTATTTATTTATTCATTTATTTATTTATTTATTGTATGTTAAGCCTATTCCTGTAATACTCTCTGTGTGTAGAACATTAATTGTCCTGGTGGAGAGCGGACTAACGTCCCCACGGTGCTAAATGCTCATAATGTTGCCAAACTATATAAAGATATACAAACAAGCGTGGCTAAAGACACGTTTTGGTGGGAGTGAGAATGGGGGGGTGGGGGTTGCCAGGTATGGGGGTTGGATGTGGGGGTAGTTCTTAGCGTCTGACACTCCAGCTGAAACTTCACCCTCTTTGACTAGGTCTGCCTAACAACAGAGCGAGCTATATTCTGATTGGCTCAACGAGAGTACATTATAATATACAGCCGATGGATTGGCAAGCGTGTGAAATACCATGTGTGGCGTGTGAGTGTGTGAACTCGCTGAGGTGCTTGTATCACGCGCTGGATGCAGTAGGTGGCGCTCTCTGCCCTCCATCATCATTCTCATTGTGATACTGCTCAGCACAGTCATCTGTTAGCTGATGTATCAGAGCTGGGGATCCGACTCTTTCCTCTTAATTTGCTGGCTAACCAGTGATGTCACATTAGCGACACTTGGAAAAGGAGGTGGAGTCTTAATTTACATGTATCACATTAGGCATGCATTTGTCCTTACTCTCCTATTAGTGATATGAGAAGTCATAATGAAGATAAATTCTATACAAATAAACTATATATTGATTTATTCATTTATTTATTTCATTTCAGCTTTTCCTGTAATGTCTGTGTTAATAGGTTAATTGTTCTAGTGGAAAGCAGACTCACGTCCCCACAACGTTAAGCACTAATCATTTAAACAGACCTGGTCCTTATAAAGATTTGAAAACAAACATGCGTACAATGTTATGTCCCTATTAAACCCTTTGGTAGGCAGTTGTGTAAAATATATTACACTCTTTATGTACGTGTGTGTGTAGTCCTCAAGAAGAGTTTTTGCACGCACACACACACACACATACACACACACACATCTAACATTGAGGCAACCCAAATGAGAACAGACGCCAGCCTGTGTGTGTCTAAAGTCTGTAGGTTTGTGAGTGTGTGTGTGTGTACTCTATTAAACCAACCTTAATTACCCAAGAAACTAGGCTTGGAATGGATCCAAGAAAATCAGTTGTCACTTTTCATCAGCTTCCTGAAAAATGGCTGCTGAACGACACACACACACACACACACACACACACACACACCACACACACACAGACACACAACCTACACTCTCACAGAGAGACGGGGAGGGAGATAAATGGTAGAAGTATCAAAACCTCTGAGTTTTATGTGACACAGCAATGCATCTCTTTCAAATCACACACACACTGAACCAGAGTAAGTGTGTGTGTGTGTGTGTGTGTGTGTGTGTGTGTGTGTGTGTGTGTCTGATGTGTGTGTGTGTGTTATATTTAACTTCATATTCCCCCGTGTGGAGAGACAGTGACGGATCACCTCACTCTGTTCAATACAGATCCATAGCTTCTCATTTAATAAACGCTCCTCAGCCAATCACAGCTCTCCTTTGCGGTCACGTGACCCGCAGTGTTATGACCTCGGAGCTACTATAAGACAAATTACATCACGTTTATGAAAAAGTAATGATTTCCGCTCGGAGAGATGCGCTTTATGAGCCCGGCGCAGGAAAAAGACGACTTCACTCATTTGTTTTAGTCGCTGTGTGGAGCGGCGGAGATCCTGCTCCAGGAAACCAGAGGAAGAGCTGAAGATACAGCAGATCCATCAGCGCTGTCTGATCTATCAGTATGATCAGCAGCAGGTGATCAATCCTGACACTCGTTTCTGTACTATCTGAAATATATGAGGCATTAACATATACCCCAGATTTAACATTCGAATAGAAGAATGACTTTTAGCACAGATTCTGTTGGCCCACGGTCAGTGCTGGCTACTTGTATGTTTTTGTATGTATATATTTAAAAAATGCACATTTGGCCCACATGTGCCAAAACATATCTGGACCACTTTTGATACAGTTATAGAAGTGCTGCCTCTGGAAAACTCCTCTGGAAAGGTGGCCCACATACTGAAATCACACATTTGGTCCACATTTACAAAAACAAGTCTGGTCCAATTCTTGCACAGTTAAGGCAGCACTGAAACAATGCTGTGTAAGCCAAAAGTAGCCCACAAGTAAAATATTTTGGTCTATATGTTCTAAAATATATATGGTCCATTTTTGTCCAGATCTGGCTATGCTGACTCAAAAAAAACGCATGCAGCAAAACATATCTTATCCACTTCTGGCACAGATGTGACAGTGTTGCCTGCTGAAAAACACTGTGAGCCTAATGTGACCTACATATTTTAAAAATGCACATTTGGTCCACATATACCAAAACATATCTGGTCCACTATGGCAAAGACATAGCACTTCTGGCTCATTGTTGGAGGTAGCAACTTGCACATGGGCCAAACATGGCCAACATATTGAAAATGCACATTCTGCCTACTGAAAAACACTGTGAGCCAAATGTGGCCCACATATTAAAATTACATATTTGGCCCACATTTAAAAATATATATATGTCTGGTCCACTCTGGCAAAGCTATAGCCCTGCCGGTCCATCTTTATAGCTTATTTAAATAAGCAAAACGCAAAAAATAATGACGTGTAAGCCAAAAGTGGCCCACATCTAAAAAATGTTGGTCTATATGTTCTAAAAAAATATATGTTCTAAAAATGTGTATTTGGCCCACATATAGCAAAACATATCTGGACCACTTCTGGCACAGATATGGTATTGCTGCCTACTGAAAAATACTGTGAGTCAAACGTGGCCCACAAAAAGAATGCACATTTGGCCCACATATACCAAAACATATCTGGTCCACTCTGGCAAAGATATAGCCCTGGTGGTCCATCTTTAGAGCTGGCAACCTGGACATGGGCCAAACGTGGCCCACATATTGAAATAAGCACATTTGTCCCACATGCGCCAAGACATATCTGGACCACTTCTGGCACAGATATGAAAGTGCTGCCTGTGAAAAATTGCAGGTGAGCCAAAGGTGGCCCTATATTAAAATCACACATTTGGCCCACATTTACAACAAAAAATCTGGTCCATTCTTGCACAGTTAAGGCAGTGCTGAAACAATGACATGTAAGCCACAAGTAGCCCACAATTAAAATATTTTGGTCTATATGTTTTAAAAATATATGTGGTCCACTTTTGGCCCAGCTATGGCTATGTCGCCTCTAAAAAAAAAACTGTGTGTGAGCCAAAAATGCGTATTTGGCCCACATGTAGGAAAACATATCTGGACCACATTTGGCACAGATATGGAAGTTGTGTCTCTTAAAAAAAACTGTAGGTGAGCCAAAAGTGGTCCCCATATTGAAATCACACATTTGGTCCACATTTACAAAAAAAAGTCTGCTCCACTTCTGGCACAGTTAAGGCAGTGCTGAAGCAACGACATGTAAGCCAAAAATAGTCGACATGTAACAAATGTTGGTCTATATATTCTATATATTCTAACATATATGTGGCCCATTTTGGTTTAGATATAGAAAGTGACCATTTTCCCATCCTGAAAGAAGCAATTATCTGAAAGCTATTTTTTATCATCATCGAATTTGCATATTTAAAGTTATTCAGTATATCTTTTCATAAAGAACCTCTTTTAACTGCACTCAGTTCTGGTTCTGAGCTTTATATTAGAGCGACTCAATCATTTCATGTAAATCTTTAATCGTGTCTTTCTTCTTTAATGTATTTAATGAAGATCAGAAGCTTTTGTATTAAGAACATACTTTGTATCTAATATTAATATGAATACAAAGAAGTGTGGTCACGCCTGTCCAGTGCTAAAAGATATTTGGGCCAATTCTGAAGCCTGTTTATCTACCAGTGATTGCAACAGGAGCTGACTGACTCTGCTGACAAAACCTAAACCGGTTAGACTGGTTATTCTAGTTGTCCAGGTTAGTTTTAAAGGTTTAGCTGGTCTACCAACATGACCTACTTGAATAGGCTATTTAACCAACCTGACCAGAAAAACCATACTGGTTTACCAGCATAACCAACTGGTTTACCAATCATAAACCCACTGGTTGACCAGAACTGGCCGAACCTTACCAGAGTGACCACATAAGTTGACCAGCAAAACCAAGGTGGTCTACCAGCAGGACCAAGCAGGTCAACATGCTTTACCAGCATGACCACACAATATGGTTGACCAACATGAACCAACTTGTTGACCATCAACCAGCATGGCCACACTATTTAACCAGACTGACCAGTTCAACAGCATTGGTTGAACAGTATGACAATATCAGAGTTACCCCACAAGAACTGCCTGATGTTCTTGAGATGTTCTGTTCTACTAGTCTAGAACATCACAATTTGGTTATTATTTGGTTATTGTCTCAGATTTGTATGTTTGTCAATGTTTTCTCTTCAACACATCGATTTCAAAAAGCAAGGACCCGGAAGTAAGTGTACAATTGTAATGCAATTTCGAAGAAAGATTACAGGAACAATAAATGATACAATTTTAGATTGATCTACTGTTTAGTGCATGTGTAAAGTATGTGTAAAAGCAGCTGTTTCAACATGTAGAGAGTTGTAGAGGTTCCTAATGAAGTCATGTTATAATCTATGCCATGCAACTCCAATATGTCCAGCAGGGATTTTTCTGGTGATACAACTGGACATGACATAGCATCTGTGTCTTCATGGCAACAGCATGCGAATGAGCATTGTCCTGTTGGCAAAACATGGATAGAAAACATGAGGGCTCTGATTGAAGAACCTTATTAGCATACATTTGGGTTGGCAAAGTGTCTATAATAACAATTAGACGTTATCTGACATTTGAAGAAATTGCCCCCCACACCATGAAACCAGGACTTCTATACATGTGATGAGTGACAACAAACCATTGATCTTGGTGTTGAACATGGTGCCTCCACATGCACAGATTTGTTGGTGATCTCCACCAAGACAAAAGAAGAATGGCAGCTTGTCACAATCACTGTTATCAGTGGTTGTAAGGAGTTGTTCAGATCCTGAAGAAGGAAGTTCTTGGACAAAGCTAATAAATGGAGTTCTTTGAGTTGAGCATGAGTCTGCAGATCAAAGAGTCTATATGATGATGAAATACAGGTAGTCCAAGCCTTTAGCCTTTGATTTCTACAGTGTGCTTTATACAGTATTTGACCAAGCTGCAGTATTTCACTGTTATAATTGTCTATACAGCCAAAGGACTGGTTTTATTTGGTTCTGATGGTCTTCTGCAAAGGAAAGCCTTATACACTGCTCAAAAAAATAAAGGGAACACTCAAATAACACATCCTAGATCTGAATGAATGAAATATTCTCATTGAATACTTTGTTCTGTACAAAGTTGAATGTGCTGACAACAAAATCACACAAAAATCATCAATGGAAATAAAATTTACTAACCAATGGAGGCCTGGATTTGGAGCCACACACAAAATTAAAGTGAAAAAACACACTACAGGCTGATCCAACTTTAATGTAATGTCCTTAAAACAAGTCAAAATGAGGCTCAGTATTGTGTGTGGCCTCCACGTGCCTGTATGACCTCCCTACAACGCCTGGGCATGCTCCTGATGAGGTGGCGGATGGTCTCCTGAGGGATCTCCTCCCAGACCTGGACTAAAGCATCCGCCAACTTCTGGACAGTCTGTGGTGCAACGTGACGTTGGTGGATGGAGCGAGACATGATGTCCCAGATGTGCTCAATCGGATTCAGGTCTGGGGAACGGGAGGGCCAGTCCATAGCTTCAATGCCTTCATCTTGCAGGAACTGCTGACACACTCCAGCCACATGAGGTCTAGCATTGTCCTGCATTAGGAGGAACCCAGGGCCAACTGCACCAGCATATGGTCTCACAAGGGGTCTGAGGATCTCATCTCGGTACCTAATGGCAGTCAGGCTACCTCTGGTGAGCACATGGAGGGCTGTGCGGCCCTCCAAAGAAATGCCACCCCACACCATTACTGACCCACTGCCAAACCGGTCATGCTGAAGGATGTTGCAGGCAGCAGACCGCTCTCCACGGCGTCTCCAGACTCTGTCACGTCTGTCATGTGCTCAGTATGAACCTGCTTTGAAGAGCACAAGGCGCCAGTGGCGAATTTGCCAATCCTGGTGTTCTCTGGCAAATGCCAAGCGTCCTGCACGGTGTTGGGCTGTGAGCACAACCCCCATCTGTGGACGTCGGGCCCTCATACCATCCTCATGGAGTCGGTTTCTAACCGTTTGTGCAGACACATGCACATTTGTGGCCTGCTGGAGGGCTCTGGCAGTGCTCCTCCTGTTCCTTCTTGCACAAAGGCGGAGGTAGCGGTCCTGCTGCTGGGTTGTTGCCCTCCTACGGCCTCCTCCACGTCTCCTGGTGTACTGGCCTGTCTCCTGGTAGCGCCTCCAGCCTCTAGACACTACGCTGACAGACACAGCAAACCTTCTTGCCACAGCTCGCATTGATGTGCCATCCTGGATGAGCTGCACTACCTGAGCCACTCGTGTGGGTTGTAGAGTCCATCTCATGCTACCACGAGTGTGAAAGAACCACCAACATTCAAAACTGACCAAAACATCAGCCAGACAGCATAGGTTCTGAGACGTGGTCTGTGGTCCCCACCTGCAGAACCACTCCTTTATTGAGTGTGTCTTGCTAATTGCCAATAATTTCCACCTGTTGTCTATTCCATTTGCACAACAGCAGGTGAAATTGATTGTCAATCAGTGTTGCTTCCTAAGTGGACAGTTTAATTTCACAGAAGTTTGATTTACTTGGAGTTATATTGTGTTATTTGAGTGTTCCCTTTATTTTTTTGAGCAGTGTATATGTCTTTTTTTCATTTACTTAGAGACTTTCCACAGCAAAACAGCCAAAATGGTCTTCCACTACTGCTCTTTTTTAGCCTCTGAAAATGAATAGACCCTTGAGTACATTTAGAAAGAGAGAGAGAGAGAGAAAGAGAGAGAGACAGATCTTGTCCAATAAAACCAAGCTAGAATGATCAAGCTGCTTGATCATCATTAACAAAGTGTTTGACCAGCATAAACATGCTATCTAACAAGCCTGTTCATCATAACCAAGCTGGTTAGTCAACCACATAGAACAGGCGTAAAACTGCCTTATGTTCTGGAGATGTTCTGACCCAATTGTCAAGAACATCGCAGTAAGGACCTCATCAAAGTGTCTCAGGACACTATGACCTGCATGAGCAAAGACCTGAGCAAGACCTGCCTAATGTTCTGGAAATGTATTGATGTAGTCGTCCAAAACTTCCCAGTTTGGGCCTTATCAAGGTGTTTCAGGACACTATGAACAGCATAAGCAAAGAAGGTCAACCACGACATACTGGGACCATCCCACAAAACCTGTCTGATGTTCTGGAAATATTCTGTCCCACTTGTCCAGAACATCACAGTTGGGTTCTTGCTAAAGGGTCTCAGATTCTTATCCTTGGGTGGTTGAGGGTGGTGGTTGTGGATAATTGCGGGTGGTGTTTTTTGGTACATTTATTTCAAAATTTCTCCCAATTTATCCAGGCCAATTTCCCACCCCCCACCCCTTTGATTCACATGAGCTCACAGGTCGTAATGAGTGCCATCTACCCACCCAAAGAGAGCAAGGCCAGTTGTGCTCTCTCAGGGCTCCGGCAGCAGACAGCAACCAGCTGCATGACCAGGATTCGAACCAGCGATCTCCCGGTAATAGTGGAAGTTTTTTAGACTGCAGGACCACTCGGTGCCCCTAGTGGTGGGGGTTCTGACAGGATTGTATTGGATCCTGATGTCTACATACAATCCTATATGTCTTCTTTTATTTATCTAGAGACTCTCCACAGCAAAATGGCCAAAATTGTCTTCCAATACCTAATCTTTAATAGGTCATTCACTCTATTTTATTACACTAAACCAAAGAAAAGAGAGATAGATTTGTATAGAAACACACATATATATGGAGAGAGAGAGAGATAGAAACAGAAAAAGAGAGAGAGAGAGAGAGAGAGAGACAGAAAAGTACAGATATATTGAAGTTGGCTGACCAGCAAGATCAATAGGTGAACCTGTTTGACCAGCATGAACAAAATATAAAAAAAACCCTTGCTATTATAAACATGCAGCAAATCAAAGCTGGTTAGCCATCATCAATGAACAGGTTGACTGCTATGACCATGCTACTGTATTTCACCAGCCTGTCCAGAATAACCAAGCTGAATGAACAGACAGGTCAACCACTACATACCAGGAAGTAACCAAAAGATGTGGCTGATGTTCTGGATTCGTTTTGGTTCTAGCTATCAAAGTAGCTCAGATTCTTTCACTTGGCTGGTGTGGGGGTGTTGGTGGGTGTTGGTGGAGGTGGTGGTGGGGGGATGTGACAGGGTTGTGACGGGTTGTATTTGGTCCTGATGGTCTTCAGTAAAGGGAAGCCTTATATATGTCTTCTTTCATTTACCCAGAGACTCTCCACGGCAAAACGGCCAAAATGGTCTTCCACTACTGCTCTTTTTCAGCCCGGAAAAAATGAATAGGCCCTTCACTCTCTATTTCATTACCTCACAAGCAGAGAGAGATAGAGAGAGAAATAAAGAGAGAGAGAGAGAGAGAGAGAAAAGGATGCATGTGGAAGTTGGTGTTGGTGCCATTTTCCTCTATTGGCCTCCAGTCTCTAACATTAGCTCAGTCGCAAACACTTCGGCTCACACTGACACTAATTTTAGCTGTCGTATTCTCTCTTTGTGGTTCACCGCTCACACTTAAACACACTCGCACATACACATACACATACACACACACACACACACACACACACACACTCCCTCTCTCAGAATGTGTTGGCCGGTATTAGGATTCCATGCGTATCTGATAGCCCTGGCTGTCTGGCAGATTGCTCAACCACAGCTTTCTGCTATCAGCCACCGAACGGAGCAACTCCACCACCAGAGCAGAAGATAATGCAGATAGAGGGAAAGTGAGAGAGAGAGAGAGAGAGAGAGAGAGAGAGAGAGAGGGGGATGGAAGATGGTGGGGTTTAGGAGAGAAATGTGGAGTGTGTGTGAAGAGTCTGTGCAGTCCTTTAGTGAAAAAGGCAGTCAGGTGTGAGAGATAGAAGCTCCAATGATGCGGAGTGGAGAGGCGATGGTTTGGGTTAGATCCATAAGCCCATACATATCCACTAACTGACATAGAGAGCGAGAGAAAGAGAGTGTGAAATAGAGAGAGAGAGAGAGAGAAGAGAGAGAGAAGAGAGTTCTAGGGCTAGTTCCAGGTCAACTTTTTCAGTTTTGCCATCTATCCATCCAGTAAACCTAGAACATGTGGATGAAAGTATTGAAACAGCTGCACATGCCTGCTATTTCCTAAATTAACGGTATACACAAGTGTTTATCCTGCTTTTAATGGAGTAATTCCAAGGATACTAGACTTTTGAGCATTGCTATGAAAATTTGCTTGATGCATTGCAGGGGTCGGCAATCAAGTTTGGCCTTGTGCCAGATATTTTCCAAGCTATTACCTGGCGGGTCACAAAAAAAAAAAAAAAACTAAAATCTGTTTTGGAAAATGAAGTGTAATGAAATGAAAGCTACAGACTAGTAGCTCTTTAGCCCAGAGGGTTGTTGAACCCAGTTGCAGAACAGTTGATCTCAAAGCAGGTAAACTTAAGAAGAAAGTAAAAAATAAATAAATAAACACAATACACTACCACTGCCCCAGCTAGTGAATTGGGACACGACTGGGGCAAAAATGCCCTTATAAGGAGTTAGGGAGCTCAAGAACGGGCGAAAAAAACGAAAATGGATGGAAACTAAAGTCATGTCATTATCGTTCATTATAGTTCAACAACCTTACAAGCCAGATGTTTCATGCTTGAGGGCCACATTTGGCTCGCAGGCCGCCTAATGCTGACCCCTGATGTATTTATTGATTGACCCTCATCCCCAACTCCCCTGATTCATCCTAAAAGTATTGGCTGGTGCTCCATCATTACAGAGAACTCAGTTTCAATATATAGTAAATTCAAACACTAGCTAATCATGGACAAATAGTAATAACTGAATGGTTCATTATAGATGCCCCATAGATAGATGATCAACAGATATTTAAAGTACCTAACATTCAACTGCATGTCTATTAAATGCAACTAAACTCTAAAGTGAAAGTAAATGATTCTCTATTGAATGTAACCCTACATCCAACCCAAACTCCAGTCTTAACATTTTAAGGCCAGGTTTAGGGTTAGATTTAAGGTTATGTTAGATTAGAGATTTAGGATTGATAAATGTTAATGATAGCTAGGCTAGGCTTAGGGTTAGCTGTAGGGTTTGGTTCTATAGAGAAATAGTTACATTAAAGAGCATTAAAAAGATGTACAGTAGAATGTTATTTAACCATTCACAGTGTTAATTAAATAATTTGTACTAGATACTGAAAATTTCAATGTAGATACTAAATAATTCATAGTGAATACTAATTAATTCATAGTAGTTACTTATTAATCACTTTTTAAGTTTAAGTTTAAGTTTAAGGGCCACTTGGTGATGTATGGGTTTAGGGGTGGGGCAGAAGGGAGTCACAGAGGGTTAGACGTCACAAGGGGTTGGGTATTATTGATAGACTGATTTGCATATTATGAATACCCATGTACCAAAGTACATGGGCACATCATCCTCATCTATAGCATAGCTGAAGCCGAGAGGGTGCTGCAAAGGCGAGAGTGACCGGAATTAAAAGGTTTTTAAAGGTTAGGAAAGGTTTATAAAAAATGTACTTTAAATGAACACATTTCAGCTAATAATGAACAAAATATGCTTTTGGGTTTAATGAATCTTTAGGATACTTGAAAAATCACATTGGCTTTAAAAATGCTTGGGTTTTTTTAAACATAAAAGCAATGGTTGAATACATAATATTTGCAACACATCTTTTTCCTACACTGCAAATTTCCCAGTTATAATGAACACTAACAGCAGTGATTTAACACTGGCTAATTTACTGTGTGAATGTTCAGGAGTGTGTTTTTTGTCCTCTACACAGTAACAGAGTGTTTTTTTTTCTGTCCTCTGCTGCCCTGGTTAATGCGGTGGTCTTGAGCTGGATGTGATCTCGACTCAGAGAACATTTTCTACTCAGCGTTTTCCAAACCCAGCAGGAGAACTGAGCCATTCTGACAAAGTGTTGTCCCCTTCTTAATCCCTCTCTCTCTCTCTCTCTCTCTCTAGCCCTCGCTCTCTCTTTCCCTCTCGCTCTCTCTTTCTCTCTGTAGTGGGCCGTGTTTGGCTGGCAGTGAAGTGACCTGTTTTAGGCGGGTAGTGCTGAAAAGGGCTGAATTGAGGTGGGGGTCGGTGGAGGAGGCAGAAGGAATAAAAGAAGGGCATGCTGGGAAGTGATGGCACAACAGGACCCCATAAGACTTTAATGACCATGCTGTGATAATGTCAGAACAGTGTGTGTGTGTGTGTGTGTGTGTGTGTGTGTGTTGAGCTGTGAGCAGTCGTGTGTATTGTGAGCATGGTTGTGTGGGTTTCTTGCTTTCTTATGTTTTGTCTTGTTTCTTGTTTGTTTCCAGTTTGTTTCAGTCCTCATTATACAGTGACATGCTACTCTGTGTCCCATGAAAGCTAAAGTATGCTGCACTGACCTGTGGGATATGGGGGTGGAGTCTCCTGCATTAAATGCGGATGGGAGTCACTTGTCTGTTTCAATAGACTCTAGTCAACTCTAGCCAATCACCACCGGTTACCCCCCATTACCCCCAACTGCACTGTCCACTGTGAGGTAATAGTAGTCTTCTATGGTGTATTCCTGGTACACATGTAACACTCTGGATGGAGGAATGTTAAGTACCTATATTACTTTAGAAATGGAACATCCCATCCATCTGCACCCACTATCAGACCTCACTCCAGTTCCCATAATTTACATCGCCTTAAAATAAGCATGCTGGCCAGTGTTCATCCTCACTCACAAGATAACACCTCAAAACTTTTACATTTATAGGTGTTCCCAAGCTATTCTCTTGACACTTCGTGATCAATTTAAATACTTTTGCCCCAGTCTACAGCACGTCAACCACACCCATCCAGTCTGTTGTAGTTTATCTCCAGTCTACAGCAACGCAGCCATACCCACCCAGTCTATAATAGTTTCTTTCCAGTTTATAGTACTTTAGTCACACCCATCCTGTCTGTAATGCTTTATTCCTAGGCTACAGTACTTTAGCTACACCCACCCAGTCTACAGTAGTTCATCCCCTTTCTATAACACTGTTGACACACCCATCCAGCCAGACTAATGTAGTCTATTCCCAGTCTACAGCATTATAGCCGTACCCATTCAGTCTATAGCTTATTTCCAGTCTATAGCACTTTATTCCCACAAATTCAGTATGCACCTGTTTATCTCCACCTATTCAGTCTGTAGCATGTTAGTCCCATGTTATCAGTTTATAGCAATTCAACCCTAGTGTACAGAAACTTTAGCCCCACCAACTCAATCTATAGCTGTTTAGCACCAAATTACGCAAGTTTATCCCCAACCTTTTAGTCATCAGAACTTCAGCACCACCCATTCAGCCTATGCGAGTTTAGACCCATACATTCATTCTACAGTACTATCTCTACCCTCTTAGCTTAAATACTGATTTTAGTCCCACCCATTCAATACACAGCAAATTGGGGAAAAATGGGATGACATTGAAAACAAATCATACTAAAAATACATAGAACATTGGCCCTTTAAGACTTTAGTGCCTGGCCAATAGTGTCAGGAACTGCAGGTAGGACCTCACATGGGCACAGAAGAGTTTCTGGGGTGAATTGAAGAGGCATCAGTTCTCACAGCGGACTATTACAGCACACAGAGCAGAGAGAGGGGGATCGAGGGAGAGAGAGTGAAAGAGAGAGAGAAAGATAAAAAGTGAGAGAAAGAGAGCTATAGTGAGGGTCTCTGAAAGGCTGTGGAGTCATTGGCGAGAATAAAAGGCTGATGGCTCCAGCCAGGCTTTCTTTTCTCAATCTCTTCAGCCTCTATAGCTCACAGCTGCCCAAGAAGCCATAGCAATCGATGCTCTCTCTCCCTCTCTCATTCTCCCTCTCTCTTTCCCTTTCTCTCTCTCTCTTCCTCTCTCGCTTCTCTCTTTCCCTCTCTCGCTCTGTGGGATGGGAAGTGAGTGGAGAGTGGACCCTGCAGTGAAGGATTAACTAAGGCTCTCTCTTAAGCAGTAGGATACAGGATCACACACAGAAACACACACACACACAGATTCTCTTTTCATGTGTTTCACTCTTTCGCTCTCACCTTTTTTCGCTTATCCACACATACACAAACACACATGCACATACGTCAGACTTCATACAGTCTATGGATTATCAGAGGTCATCAGGGGTCATATACAAAGGGTTTCTATTGGAAAAGTTCAACAGATGTTACTTTTGGGTAGTGTACCTCTTGATGAGAGATTATTGACTGCTAGATGTGCCTCTACAATGCTCTTGATTTGCAATACATTTTGCATAGTTGATAAAAGTTGACAGTGGGATCCACCATATATACCATCCATCATCCAGCCACATGTGCCTTTGTTTGCAGTGGAATTGTCACGGACTGAGGCAGATGGGACGGACCTAAATGCAGGTTTTATCCTTATTCAATAAAACAGTAAACTACAGCAAATAATACAGAAAGAAAACACAAGTAAACGCAAAACAAATAAACACTACTAAGCAAACTAAACTGACAAGAATAAAGATAACAAAACTAAGAAAACAAGGAACAAAAGAATTGAGACCAAACTGAGCACAAAAAAACACACAAATCTGATTAAGTGAACACAAAGCAAACAAAATGATCCATGGCATATAGGGCACACAAAAGGCTCTATGAGGAACACTGAAACTGAGGGGCTTAAATACAGTACACGAGGAGGGTGAGGAACACCTGGGACAGGAAACGAGGGGGCGGGGTTAAAACACTAATGGCTAGGGCGTGCTGGGGGCACATGGCAATGGAATCAGCAAAAAACAGAGAAACAGGACAGGAACTAAAAACAAAATCAAGACATAAAGGGCTGAAGGTGTGACAGTTAGCATGAATGACAAACCTGGACTACTATGGACTTCCACTGTGTCATCTTTAGTGACAAATCCTGATTCTGTTTCAGTTCAAACTATCAGGTTTGAGTATGGAGTTTTCGTGGTGAACAATTCAATCCTTCCTTTCCTTATCCTTTTTAGCAGGATAATGCTAACACCCATACAGCAAGGGTTTCCCGGGACTGTCTCCACCATATTGCAACTCTTCCTTCTCCTGCCTGGTGAATTGGTGATTTTTTAACAATTGAGCATTTATTGGAGGAATTGGGATGGCAGCTTCAGCAACCTACAAGTGTAGCACAGGATCTACAGGTCCAGCTTCAACATCTGTGGGTAAATATGCTACAGGATGCCATATGGCAGGGGTCTGCTATTAATTTTGGCCGTGGGCCAGATATATTCCAAGCCATTACACAAATTATGTTGTGGACAATTAAGTGTAATGGGATGGAGTGCTATAGACTAGTAGCTCTCAAGCCTAGAGGGTTATTGAACCCATTTGCAGAATAGTTGAATTCAAAGTGGGTAAACCCAAGAAGAAAGGAAAAGGAAAATAGTGGATCGATCCTGTGTTGTCAGGGCCGCGGTCCAGTTCACTTATAGCTGCCCAGTTAGTGACTTGGGACACAGCCAGGAAAAAAAAAAAACGCCCTTATAAGAAGATAAGGAGCCCAAGAACGGGAGGACAAATGAGAATGGGCAGAAACTAAAGTCATGGCAAGCGCCACAGAGAGACAGGGGAGGTATGTAAACAAAAGCTCACCAGAGAAGCATTTTATATATTTTTTTCATTATCATTCATTATAATTCAAACAACCTCACAGGCCAGATATTTAATGCTTATTTTATCCTATTGTCGACCCCTGTTATATGGAATCTGAATGCTTCCATGCCCAACTGTTCAAATTATTATTTTTTTTTTTGTTCAGGATAGAGATGGAAAAACAGGGCACTTGTGCTTCACATATAAATATTCTATTGCTTGGTACATGGCGTATATACATTTTTAAATGTATTTATATATTGTCGCAGAGGATATATAAGTAGAATTTTCTTAAATGTGCCCTAACCTGCCATATTTCACAAGCCCTCCATTATTTCTACCTTCCTGTTCTTCAAGACTTTTGCTTTTAGCCTTCCTAGCACTCACCACCTCCCTGCCAATATCTCTCCACTTTACCGGAGCGGTCAGGAAATGAGCTATATGGAGCTTTTAAGAAAGGCAGTGCAAACACAAATTGGCTGAGCCCTTGAATGTCCATGTACTGTAAGTGTAGAGCAGACAAGTCCCAGCTGGACCTCACACAGTCTGAGCTCAGTCCAGAGACGTTACGACATGTGTTTGAGCAGAATTCTGCAGGGTTTTCTGAGGAGTTTTATTAAATGATTGATTTAGAATCAGATAGACTTTTTATTTTTCATTTTTATATCATTCTTTAGTGTTGATTAAGTTTCTAAAGCTCTCAAACCTTTTAAAAATGTGAATAACTTATTTTACTGCGGAGATGAAGGGATTTGTATCCCCTTCACCTGTAGCCAGTATACAGGCCAAGTACTGTTAAAGGGTTAATGTAGGAACATTGCACTTACTGGCCAAACTTGGAATTCAGGGGAAAATCTGTTCTTTTAAACAGGTCCTTTTAACTGATCTGTAAACTCAATAAAGGAAGTATGAGACAAGATTAGTCTGGGAGGCTCCACCTCTGGTCTCTACTGCACAGACTCTGGTTGCCAATTTGGCAACATAGTGGACAATTTTAAAACATAAGAGACTGGAACTGTTATCTTAGACATTTAATAGGCTGTTGCTATGGTGCACCATGTGGTGTCTTTCCTTTTTTACACATAAATCCATAAAATCCAGAATTAATAGCTTTAATATCACCTTCTTCAGGGATCTTTTTGAGCTATTTGAGATGAGTTTTTATATGCTGTATTTGGTCTAAAGTTGCTAAGATTGGTCTACTAATAAGGTAACTTGGGGTTAAGGGCTTACGGGTGCAATAGCAGGAAGTCATCAGCCCGGGGTCAATCCTGCGACCTGTTTCAGAGGTGCTCTCTGTGACCTCACTGATCCACTGCCAATTAAAAATGCTTTATTTCACTTGCTTTATAGATTGAAACAGTTGCTAAGGATACCAGTCATGACCCTTATGATAGCAAATTTAAGTGTTTTATGCTTAAGCTTTTTTTTTATATAGAGCTCAAAAATAAATCTTTTCTTAAATAGGAATTTAAGAATAAATGATAAAAGACTGCAGAGATCTTTTTTATTTGGGTCACTATCAACATGACCTGCCATTGTGTCCATAGTTGTTTGAATATTCTCACAAATACTGGGCTACAATAATTTTTCTATGATTTACTGATTTACTAGGATAATGAATACATTATTGAACGTTAACCTTCACTTTAAAGAACATTTTCAACATTTATACAGTTTTCTTTAAAGCACTGTCGTTTTTTTTTGGGAAATAAAAATATCCCTTTGAAATAGAACAAGGTCACCGTGAACATTTCAACATGTCTAGCTCTAGGTCACCAGTTTTCCATTAAAAGCTTTAAAAGGAATTTAACAGAAAATCATAATGGGTGGATCAATTGAAATGATCTAACTCAAGTACTTTTACTGGTTATAAAATTTATTATTGATTTATTTAGTTATCTATTTATTTGGAAAAAAATATTTCTACAGTGATCATTTTAAATGGATCATATCATGAATAGTGGATCAATAGAAATGCTACAAAAATATATAATTTTTTTGTTCTTTATTTTTTGTGACAGTGACATTATGCTTTATGTTTTACGAATTTTAATGATGATACAGTTGAAATGGTTGCCCACAGGACACTGCCCACAGGATGCTGCCTACAGGATGCTGCCTAAAGGACGCGGTGCAAAGGACGCTGCCCACAAGATGCTGTCCATAGAACGCGGCCCAAAGGACGCTGGCCTCAGGACACTGCCTACAGGATGCTACCCACAGGACACTGCCTACAGGATAATGTCCACAGGACACAGGAGGCTGACCACAGGACGCCATCCACAGAATGCTGCCCACAAGAAGATGTCTATAGGAGGCTGCCAACATGATCCTGCCTACAGGATGCTGCCCACAGTATGCTGCCCACAGGATGCTGCCTATAGGCCGTTGCCCACAGGACGCTGCCCACAGGATGAGGCCAAAAGAATGCTGCCAACAATATGCTGCCTATAGGGCGCTGCCCATAGAACATTGCCAACAGGATTCTGCCCACAAGATGCTGCCCACAGGATACTGCCTATAGGATGCTACCTACAGGATGCTGCCTACAGGATGATGCCCACAGGACACTGCCTAGAGTACGCTGCCCACAGGAATCTGCCAACAGGTCGCTGCCTATAGGTCACTGCCCAAAGGATGCTGTCCACAGAACGCTGCCTACAGGATGCTGTCTACAGAACGCTGTCCACAGAACGCTACCTACAGGACGCTGCCCACAGGATGCTGCCTATAGGACGCTGCCCACAGGACGGTGCCCACAGGAAGCTGCCCACAGGATGTTGCCAACACAATGCTGCCCATGTTGCTTTTGTGACATTGCCAAAAGGACGCTGCCCACAGGCTGCTGTCCACAGGACGCTGCCCATTGGACGCTGTCCACAGGAATCTACCAACAGGACGCTGCCAATAGGATGCTGCCCACAGGCTGCTGTCCACAGGACGCTGCCCACTGGACGCTGCCAAGAGGACGCTGCCTATAGGATGCTGCCCACAGGATGCTGTCCACAGGACGCTGCCTATAGGATGCTGCCCACCGGATGTTGCCCACAGGACGTTTCCCACAGGACGCTGCCCACAGGACGCTGCCTATTGGAATGCTGCCTATCGGAAGTTGTCTACAGGATTCTGCTGGACTAAGAATCAACCAACTAGAAATATACAACCAGCAGAGTCCTGTAGACAACTTCCGATAGGCAGCATTCCAATAGGCAGCGTCCTGTGGGCAACGGATACTAATCACTGCATTGCTGAGATAAATAACGACATCCCACCCAAATAATAGTATCTGCTCTGTGGTGATCTATCCTGTGGGCTCCTGATCATTAAAGAACAGGGTAAAAGAAGGAGAAGAATAATAAAGTACACAGAGAAACAGATACAGGACTACAAAGATTCCTATATGATTTGTGCTGCTGAAAAAAATACTGGATAATGGGTGTAGAAACAAGGAGGTGGTCATAATATTGTACTTTGTGACCACTGTATGTGGTAAAGTGAGAGAGACAGAGAAAGTAAGAAGAAGAGAGAGTGAGTGAGAAAGAGACAGATAGAGTGAGATAGACTGTATTAGGTGAGCCATGCTCATCATTAGGTTTAGGTTTAAATACTGCAGTCCAGTTGATTATTGGTGCAGTTAATCCTCTTTTGTGCGTTTGGCTCTTTCAGTTTATTTTATTTATAATTGGCCCTTTCCAGTCCTCATCCCCCCCCATCCATCCCCCAACACACACACACACACACACACACACACACACACAGACCCCCCAAAACACACACCTCTGCTTTGAGCTACAGACACACCCACACACCTAATTACAGCGTGGGGTCCAGTACGTGATTGGACTATAGAACAGGAACACACACTCACTCTCTTTCTCTCTCTCACACACACACACTTTAGTGTCATGGATTTAATTGGTAGTTGTCTAGTCTCTGGACAAGTATCTTCATTAGTGCTGAGGATGCCATCACTTTTCTTACAACACACACACACACACATTTATTTAAAGGAGTACTCCGCCAGTCCCCTACAAAAGTATTGGAACAGTGAGGGTGATCTCTTTATTTCTGCTGTAGATTGAAAACATTTGGGTTTGACGTTAACCCTTGTGTGGTGTTCGGGTCTGTGGGACCCGTTTTCATTTTTCATCAAATGATACTAAAAAAAACATTTTTCTAACTCTAACTCATTGGCATTGGCTCATTTTTTTGTGAAAAACATATATCCCCCCCCCCCACACACACACACACACATTTATATTACATACAGTATGTTTGGACAAGGTCTAATAAACATTGCTTCATTTGTAAATTTGAAACTAAACAAATTTTCTACTCATATCTTGAGTTTGATTCATTTTCTTTTACATTTTATTAAAAAAACTAATAAAAAAAAGAGTAGCACTTTTTGAAAGAAATGTAACATAAGAAAGATAAAGGGCAAATATTAACCATGTAAGCTGTTTATATTGCTTGCAATTTTGGTGAAGCAAGCATGTGTAAAGCATTTTAATGTAAAATTGCTTAATTTTGCTGAATTAAATACAAGTAACAAAGTAAACGAGTAACAAAAATATGAAAACCACATAAGGGTTAAAAGATTAAGATGCGACAAAAAAAATCAACATTTCAGCTTTTATTTCCATTCATTTAAATCTAGATCTGATACACAGTTCAGAAGATATAGCATTCTGTCTGAACCCACATATTTTTCTTATGAGCAAAACTATAGGAAAAGATAAACTTAAAGTAGATTAAAATTAATAATACTTTTTATTTAGTTGCAGTTTCTTTGCTTGCAGGTTTCTGCATTCTTCTGTGACGCTTTTCCAGGTTACAGTGTGTTTTGGGTCATTATCTTGCTGCATGATGAAGGATCTCACAATCAGTTTAGTTTCATCTTTCTTTAATTTGACAGACAAAATGTTTCTGTAGACTTCTGAGTTAAACATCAATTAAGATTGACAAGCCTGTCGTAGAATAAGCCATGCAAGCTTAAGCCATGACACTACCTCCACTGTGTTTCACAGATGAGCTGATACTGTATATTTGGAATCATGAGAAGATCCTTTCTTTCTCCAAATTTTAGTCTTTCCATCACATTGGTAAAAGTTAATATTTGTCTCATATCAGTCCATAATCAGTCCACAGGCTTGTCTCTGTGCTTCTTGGTAAATTCCAGCCTGGTCTTTCTGTTCACCCCATTAATAGTGGTTTTCATCTTTTGGTGAAGACTTTGTACTTTTGTTTATGAAGTCTTCTGTGAACAGTAGATTGTGATACCTTTACTCCTGCTCTCTGGAGGTTGTTACTGATGATTTACTAACATTTTTGTTTACATCACGTCATCAGCTGCTGTGCTATTCCTTGGTCTACCTGTTTGACATCTGTTATTTGGTACACCAGTGATGACTTTCTTCTTCAGGACATTTCAAACAGTTGTTCTGGGTATGGACAATATTTGATCAATGGTTCTAATTGATGTTCCATCTTCACTCAGCTTAAAAAATCAGAAACTGAGCGTAGACATTCAGTGCTGTTTATTGTTTTAATAATTAACGTATCAGGAGACCCCTGGGCAACAAAACACACCTTACACTTACATGTTCCGATAATTTTGCTCACAAGAACAATGGGTGGGTTCATACAGTAGGTGCTATATTTTAATGTCAAAAATGTTTTCAGTCTACAGCGGAAATAAACGGATTAACCTCACATCTGTCTATCTATCATGTTCTTTCAATTGATCCCTAATCTTTCTCTCTCTCTCTCTCTCTCTCTCTCTCTCTCTCTCTCTCTCTCTTTCTCTCCCCATATGCATTATGGACAAAACAGCCCTGTCTCTTTTCAATCTCATTTTTCACCTCTTGTCTTTCTAGCTTCAGTCTCTCAATAATTCTAGCAGTTAGATTTCTCTGTGCTAATATAACCACATTTTTCTGTATATATTTCTTCTTCTTCTATTCCTTTCCGTATTTTTTTTTACCCGTTCTGCTTCTGTTCTTTCAGGATGAGCTGTAAACTCAACGAAGGCAATCTGAGCCCTTGCTCTATGGAAAGGGGGCAGTTCTTTCAAAAAAGAGGGGAATCTGGCTACACCTCTGGTCTCTATTGCACACAATCTGGTTGCAAAGTTGACAAAACTGTGATTTTTTTTTATTCATTTTACTAAATAGAATAGAATAGGACCACCATTATTCTAGGTAATAATGTGACCAAGAAAAAAATGTTATTTAAGTGTTCTTTGGTTCTGGTGAAAGGTTTCTTTACACTGGTAGAAACTATTTTTTGTAGGGTTCTTGATTCAGAAGTTGCTTTTAGAAACCTTTGCTAGAAAACATACACTAAAAAAATACTAAAATACACTATATGTCCAAATGCATCTATCTATCTATCTATCTATCTATCTATCTATCTATCTATCTATCTATCTATCTATCTATCTATCTATCTATCTATCTATCTATCTATCTATCTATCTATCCATCTATCTGTCTGTCTGTCTGTCTGCCTGTCTGCCTGCCTGCCTGCCTGTCTGTCTGTCTGTCTGTCGTGCTCTTTCAATTGATCATTAATCTCCCTCTCTTTCTCTCTCCCATTTTCAATCTCATGTTTCACCTCTTTCTAGCTTCAGTGTCTCAGTAATTCTAGCAGTTAGATTTAGCTTATATTACCACATTTTTTTATATATATTTTTTTACCTGTTCTGCTTCTGTTCTTTCAGGATGAGCTGTAAACTCAATGACAGCTGTCTGAGACCCTTGCTCTATGGAAAGGGGGCGGGTCTTTAAAAAAAAAAGGTGAATCTGGCTCCACCTCTGGTCTCTACTGCACATACTCTTGTTACAAGTTGACAAAATTGTAAATGTTTTGGGGTTAATTTCCGCTGAATAGAAGAGAATGGGACAACTAATGTTCTACGTAATAATGTGTTTTCCAAGTGTTCTTTGGTTCTGGTGAAAGGTTTCTTTACACGGGGGAAACTCTTTTTTGTAGGGTTCTTGATACATAAGGTGCTCTTAGAAACGTATGCTAGAAAACATAGTACAAATACATTCTATCTATCTATCTATCTATCTATCTATCTATCTATCTATCTATCTATCAACTGATCCCTAATCTCTCTCTCTCTCTTTCTCTCGCGGGTCCCTCTTCTTCTGAATCGTACAATGGTGTCTTTCACCGGTGTGCGATGGCTGGATCGAGCAGCCCGAGTGTGTATCCATCTCCCCACCTGTCCCCGCAGGCTGGAGGGTGTGTGTGTGTTTGAGTGTGTGTGTGTGTGTGCCCCTCCCCCTCCCCTGGGGCTCTCTGTCTCTCTAGAGCTTCATTCTGAAGAGAATCTCATTTAGTCCCTCACTCCTCCGCTCCCTCGCTCTTTTGCTCCGTAGCCTGTCACACGGACCCCTCGATGTGACCGGGGTACCAACAGGACAACTCATTAGTCATCGCTGGCAAGAGCGTCTCACACACACACATGCATGCATTCTGACACACACACACACACACACACCTGGCACACACGCAGAAGAAGTGTGCACCCTGACTCCTCCGTTCTAGATTTAATTAAAAGCAGGTTATATCTCTGTGGGCGGTTCTCGTTGTGTCACAGTGTCCTAACCTGCGAGGTTAATATCGATTTAATATACCCTCCTTACACACTATTCACATGTGTGCGTGTGTGTGTGTGTGTGTGTATGACAGCAGTGTGTGTATGCATATGATGTATGATGATTCTTGTAACCACAATCTTTCCATATCTAATTTCTTGACCTCTAAACATGGGTTTAACACCTGTCTCTCAAAAATAAAGCCACAACAGGTCTAGCACCTCTACTGGCTGGTTGCAGTGCAATGTGTAGCTCCGCCCATCTCCATATCATCGCTGTCCTCCGAAAAACACTTGTCTCTCTTATTTTTGTCGATTTTTATTTTACTCCATCATTTTAACAGACAAACTGTCCCTCACACTGTGCCAACATTTCTTGATGAACGGACCAATAGAAATGCTTCAAAATGACATGAAATAAACTCTTTTTACATTGACTTCCATTAAAAGATTACACGTTTTTTTCTCTCTCCTGTAAAGTGTTTTTTTATTGGACAACTACGGCATGCATTAATGGCGGAACATCCCCGTCCATTTTCAATCTAATATTTTACCTCTAAACTTTCTTTCCAGCTCCATTGTCCCAAAAACTCAAAGTTTGATTTCTCAGTGCTAATATTATCACATTTTCAGTAACATTTTGTGGGGGGGTGAACAGAGTAAACAGAGTTGAGAATCCTGTGGAAAAACCTGCTCTGCTTCTGGTCTTTCAGGATGAACTGTAAACTCAATGAAGGCAGTCTGAGACCCCAGGGTCTGTGGAAAGGTCTATCAAAAGAGCAGGTGATTCTGGCTTCACCTCTGGTTTCAAAGTTGACAATATGGCGGAAATTTTTTTTTGGATTCAATATTAATTAATAGAAAAAAAATGCGACAACCATTATTCTAGCAAAGTGTTCTTTGGTTCTGGTGAAAGGTTTGTTCTCATTTGTGGAAACCATTGTTTGTTGGGTTCTTGATTCAGGTGTTGCTCTAAAGGACTAGAAACTAGAAACTAGTTGTTTATAACTAAGTTTTGGGAGATAATCCACGCCCATTACTCCACCCACTAGCCCTATTTAAACCCCCACTTCCTCTCCACCTGCATGTGGCACAACTTGGCACCCACCTCCTCCCCATCTTCCACCTTCTTTCTCTTCTTTACCTCTCATTGTGGGGGGGCTTCAACTTCTCGTGCCCTAGTGAAGCTGCCCCGAACTCCAGCAAAAATATCCACTGAGTTTGCCCCCCCACCCCCCCTCCTCCTTTTTCTCTATTATATTGCATCAGGGCGTGGGTTAATACTAGCAAAATGTCAAAATATATGTGGAGAATTCTTCATGTATTCATGCATTCTGAATGTATTTAGCTATTCTGAGTAGTACCAAAAGCACACACAGCTTGTCTATTACCCACCATCAATAGAATTAAATGGGAATTCCTGGATCTGAAAAATAAGCGTGAACATATTGGCACCATGTCAAAGGGGTACTTTATAAAGCCCCCAGTACTGAGCTGTGGAGCAATGGAACTGTGTTCTCTGGAATGATGATGGCGCTCCAAAACAGTACTTTTGGGATGAGTTGGGATGTTGGAGATGATGATGTAGGGTAGTGATCATCTAACTAACACTGTTGTGGTTGAATGCACAAATTAACAAATACTTTCAGCAATGGTCCAAAATCTAGTAGAAATATAGTTACTCCACACTCAAAAAAGAAATATTCTACATGCCACATTGCATATGCGTATGTGCATGTACTATATGTGTGTGTGTGTGTGTGTGTGTGTGTGTGTGTGTGTATGTGTGTGTGCAGGTGGGGAACAGCACTCATTGATTTTTCTCTTTTTTCTGCTTGAGACGTTCTTCGAGATGAATTCACGCAGCTGTGATCCCGATCAGATCAAATCTCACAAACATCTCCCGCAAGCGCTCTCTACTTCAACTATCAGGATGGAGGGATGACATGGCTGAGGCTGGTGGCATGCGGTGGAGGGGGGCAGAAAAGCGGAAAGAGCGTGAGAGAGAATAACCGAGGGAAAGAAAGCGCGATCCTTTATTCTTAACAAAAGGAGAGGAGCTGCTGTGTGTGACATGCTTCAGGGGATGTGGTAGTTCAAGGGTTAAAACTTTGGGATACTTGGGTACTTCATCCTGTTATCATCATCTATGTGGGCGGAGTCTCTCTCTATACTTAACGTTTCTTTACAGGTGTTGTGCCAAATTCTGTCTCTTTGGCAGATTCTGACTCCCGTCGAGTGCAGGTGCATCTCACAGTAGAATGAATGTAACAGATTTCCATTGGTTTCCTTTAATTTCTGTTTATAAATAAGTTTTAATCTACAGTTACAGTAGATACAGGAATCACCAGTGTAATCTAACGTACCCACAGTGCTGCGTGACACACCTACACACCAAAGGATTTCGGCACAACACCTCTTCTTTCTTCTTCTTCTATTGTATAATTGATGAGTATAGTCTGCTTCAAATTCTTGCAATTGGTCTGAAACTCTAAACTATTTAGAAAAGTTTTTCAAACAAACCAAACCATGGTTCCATCAGCTTATCTGGACTAAAATAACTATTGGTCCTCTGGTCCAGATCGTGCTCACATCTGCTATTTTGGTTTAGACCAAACGCAACGTTTCAAAATCCATCAAAAAAACTACTGATTAAAACTTACATCATCATTAGAAGTTAGTATGTTTGTTGTTCGCAATGTTAACCTACCATCTTCAACTCAAAACTAAGGAAAATAGATACCTCAAAGGACCATTAAGGATATATATTTTTTTTGTAGAAATTCATAACATGCTTAGGATATATCATCAGACATTAAGGAAAGTTCTTTCCAGCAGATTTTCATCCAGTATTTATCATGTGAACTATGCGGCACGCCAAGGTACTCTGTGTGTGCCATTTTCCAGTCCCATTTCTACTCTCAGGGTTGCCAGGTATAGACATCAGCATGCAAACAGTGTGCTTTTGCCATTGAAACAGTAAGCTGGCTATTTTTCAGCTGAACAGATAATCACTGACCTTCAGTAAGGTTGCTCACCATATCTGGGTAATTTGCCACCACCACTGGTGCAGTAGAGATTAGACTAGAGCATTTTGGACAGGGTAATGTATATATCGTCGCTGTCCAATGAAAAACAAGTGTCTCCCAAATAGCCACTTTACAGGAAAGAGAGAAAAAAAAACTTTCTAAACTTTCAATGGAAGTCAATGTAAAAAGAGTTTATTTCTGGTCATAAGCTTCCCCAGCTGGATACCAACGCCAGTAGACGTTGATTTCAGGTTGAATGTTGGTCATGATGTCAGACGACAAAAATGTTACGTCAGAATAATGTCTAATACTGTTATGTGCCTGCGGGGTCACATCTGGGGACGAGTGGGTGGGGCAGAAAGCTTGATCCAGTGTTTGGAAATTGGACTTCTGTAGCCATTTCACACACTCGCTCACATTTATTAAGGATTGTTCTTTTAAGCTCTACATCTATCATCATTAATTACCTCAAAATCAAGAAGTCAGAGCTGGGAATCACAACCAGATACTATAAATGGTTTAAGGAAACAGTTAGCTAAAGATCTTGGAGTTTAAAACAATTGGTTTGACAATCCATTACTGGTGCTTAATGGAGAAATCAACCTAAATATTTTCCAGGTTAGCAATTCTAGCATTGTTGGGAATTCCAGGTGATTGTAGCACATTTTGCAGTATTTTTCATATACAAACAGCATGGAAATGTATCTACAGAGAGAAGATGGACAGAAGTGTGTAGAACTGTTTCAATGATACATTAATTCATTAATAGAAGTGATCATAGACTGCATAATACTACTGCTTTTACTTCTGCACTTCTTCATCCTGGATTCAATTCTAAAATTCGAGATTCTTGAGGCTCTCCCGACTTTCCAAGTGGGAAATCCAAATTGTACTGACATTCCAGTTGAAATTTCCTGCTTGAAAACCCCTTTACATTCCGAGTTCATAAGTTCAGTGTTGGCTAGCAGCCATTTAGCACTTAGCCTAGCATCTCAAACGCTGCAAACAAAAAAAGCACACGTCAGATTTCAACCTCCTCTTTGATGATTGACTGTATCTGAGGTCATTGATCAGCCATGTTAACTAGATCTCTTGCCAAACTATCCCGTCAAACGCGACGCAGCCGATCAGTAATGAGGCTTTGATTTGACAGCGACGATAATTAGCCCGATTATATCAAACGTGGTCGCTAAGCTCGCCTCCATGGGTCTAATCGAGCGGAATACATCTGCAGATCTATCTCCGTCAGTCTCGGCTCAGTCAGATGCCGGTGATTTATTCGTTGAGGGCGACACAATGGCGCTCTCATTCCACTTTATGCATTTGTTGTTTAGGCTCTGCATTAAATTAGGTGCTTATTGAAATTAGCGGTGCTGGTGGGTTATTTCGGTGGAAGCGCGGCGTGTCTGGGTGAGTGATAGCCGGTATCAGTAAGCACCATCTCTGGGCTGTGATGAGTGGACATATTGTGCCACTCCAGAGCGGCTTAACTTAATCTGAACGCTCCTAAATCCATTACAGCCAGCGGGCGGCCCCCGGGGAGCCCACCGCAGCCCCAACTGGCCGAGGAGATTATCATCTCTAATTGGATGAATATGTCCCCGTCGTCTCTCGAATTACCCATAAGTCCATTTTCTCGTCATGGATGCCATCGCAGCTCTGCCAGGGGTGATGAATATTGAGTGGCTGTCGGAGGCCGCCGACACCTACACACCCTCACACAATATCACACACACACACACACAGCGGATCACCCAAAGTGAGGTCAGTGCCAAGCCCTGCATTAATACTGTCTAAACACAACAGAGCACCACCACTGCTCAGTTCTACATACTGCCGTTCAAAAATCTGGAATCGCCTACTGAATACTGAACATCACCTTAAGCCAAACATGGGCATGGCCCTATACAGTAGTTGCAACCTTAGCAACCACCTAGCAACCACTTAGCAACATCACAGCAACCACCAAGCAATACTTAAACAATCACTTGACAACTACTCTACATAACAGCCATCTGAGATACTATAGAACTGCTTAGCAAGACCATATTAACCACCTTTCATCTACTTAGCAACACTCTAGCAACTACATGGTATACCATATAAAACCCATGGAAATATCCTATCCACCATAAGCAATACCATAGCAAACACCTGCATTGGATACCATAGCAACCACATAACCACATAACATCTCTACCACCTAGCAAAGCTATAGCCATCACTTAGCAACATCATGGCAGCCTCCTTGGATATCATACTGAACACAGCAACACCAAGGCAACCAACAACCACAGCAACTATTTAGAAACACTTAATTAAGCGCATATGATATCATATCAACCACCTAGAAGCCACTTGGCAACACTTTATTAACCACATTGTATATCATAAAAAACTATTGGCAGTACTCTATTAACAACTTAGAATAGCATAACAAACACTTAGCAGTATTACCTAGCAACAATCTAGCAGCACCTGGGGTATCATAGCAAACTCGTGGCAATATCATATCAACCACCTGGGATATGAATTCAAACTCTTGGCAATACCATAGCAACCACCAATCAACCACTTATCAATACCATAGCAAACACTCTGGGATTTGACAGATTTGGAAAGTCGTACTAAATGCATAGCAACACCTGAGAAACCACCTAACAACCATATTGCGAAACTGTATCCCTATCTGGACGGGATTAGTTTCTCAGGGGGATGTCTGTAAAAAAAATATTTCACACTTCTACTCAGTGATAAAACTCTTGCATCTGGACTGCAATTGAAAAAACAGGAGGACCAGTGAGTTTTTTGGCTTTCTCTGTAACCTGACATAGAGTTCAGTAGCTCCTCGATTTCCACTCGCTGTTGTGTTTACATGGCTCTCCAAGGAAGCACGCTCCCATAGTGTAATTACGGTGTGTGCCAGTGGACAAGTAGCTATTTTATTAAACGCGAGGTGACGAAACTAAGAGATGTGCATCTGGACAGGACTAAAATTACTGGAGGACCACGAAGTTTAGAGAAAAACAGTAGATAATTCTGCCTGTAATTTTCTCAGAGGACGTTTGAGAAAAACATGTACATGGTCGTTCCAGACAGGAATAAAATCACAGAGGACCCCCCATAATAAAGAAAATTACCTCAGGACCTTCTGTGAAACGAATCCCGTCCAGATATGGCTTATGGCAGCTACCAGAGATACCATGGTAACCAGCTTAGCAACTAACTAGAAATTGGAACCACGTGAGATCCATCAATATACTAATTGAAGCAGATGAAAAAATGGGTGCATGTTGACAAAGAAAGTTAAATGACTTACAGAATGTTTGTGGACCCCCCTTCAAATAAAAGCTACTTTTTAGGATCATTAAAGTGCTGAATGTCCAAGTAGTGCTTATAGAACTCAGTAAGCCTTATATGCAACTACTGTACTTTTAAGTGCAAGTCTGATCTTTCGAGTTGAGACTGTATCCACCCATTGTGGGAGGTGGGGTGTAGCTGTCCTTTCCCGCAGAATGCCAGGCTGACTGTACCACATAGTCTGGTAGATAGCCATCAGTGTAGAATAGATAGATGCTGACAAACCAGGGCCAAGGCCAGGCAGCAGACAGACTGGCTAAACCCACCATCTGCTAGCTGCTTCCAGACATTACACAGTTACCACTCTACTGAAATTCTATCTGTTCCCTGAATGAAAGACAGTCGGATAGTCTGTTCGTGCAACTTGGTCAATATTATCTGGTTCAACCCTCATTTAATGACAGCGCATTTCCTATAACCAGTACATTATAAACATTGACAAATACAATTCTTTAAAAAGGAGTCATTGGAATGTAATAACGCTTTATATATGTGAATGTAATGATGATTATATGTAATTGATATCAAAAAGCATATGTCTATTGGTGAAAACAATACAAAAGAAAGAAAGGAAGATCTATTAACCTGTTGGAGCCTCTAGCCTGGATACAAGATGAGATATGATTAGGCATGAAAGTATACAGTTTCCATATGGCATGCTGCAACACATGTATCCACATATGTTGCTGCTGGGCCTGTAGATCCTGCTCCACACCTGTGGTTTAACTTAAGCTGTTGTCCCAGTTGCTCCAATAAATGCTTGATTGGTCATAAATCTGGTAACATGTCAGGTAAGGGAAGTGTGGGTGAGCATTATCCTGCTGAAAAATGCCAGTTGGAAACTCTGCCATGAGACACAGCAACACAAGTGGCTGCAGGATGTTCTGCACATATCACTGAGCTATTATTGCGCCTCGTATCACTACTAGGGATGACCGACTTTCTAAGCAATTGCCTCCCAGCTCATAACACAAACAGTTGAGGCAGTGTCTCGATTCACAGCAAAGCCAGGAATAAAACACTCACCATGAGACCTCCACAGTGTGGTCTAAAACAGATTCAGTGCTAAACAAAATATGGTCTTATTCCATACAGCAGGACACAACCGCAAACAAAGATGACAGTGGATAGCTGACGGATGACCTGGTGGGCAATTCAGCAAAACATCCATTCAGTTCCTCTCAGTCCAATGATGCGCCCCTCTTAATCAACTGGGCAAAATATCTTTCTGATAGACCTGTATTCAAGAATTATTGACTTATATGAACCTGAAAAGGGTCAAAAGTATCTCTAAAAGCCGGTCTACAAATGGAGAAAGTTCAGCACTGTTGCTACTCTCTCTAGGTGTGGTCGTCCTGTAAAGATGACTGCAAGAGCCCAGCGCAGAATGATCAATGAGGTGAGGAAGAATCCTAGAGTGTCAGCTGAAGACTTACAGAAATCTCTGGCTCATGCTAACATTTTTGTTGACACATCTACAATGAGGAAAACATCAAACAAGAATGGAGTTCATGGGAGGACACTGCGGAGAAAGCCACTGCTGTCCAAAAAAAAATTGCTGCACATTAGAAGTTTGCAAAAGAACACAGCACACCATCATCAAAACCTCATCCCAACTGTGAAACATGGTGGAGGGAGCATCATGGTTTGGGGCTGCTTTGCTGCCTCAGGGCCTGGACGGATTACCGTCATCAACGGAAAAATGAATTCCCAAGTTAACCAAGACATTTTGCAGGAAAACTTAAGACCATCTGTCCACCAACTGAAGCTCAACAGAGGATGGATGATGCAACAGGACAACGACCCGAAACATAGAAGTAAATCAACAACCGAATGGCTTCAACAGAAGAAAATACGCCGTCTGGAGAGTCCTGACTCAAACCTAATTGAGATGCTGTGGCATCATGACCTCAAGAGAGCGATTCACACCAGATATCCCAAGAATATTATAGCTGAACTGAAACAGTTTTGTGAAGAGAAATGATCCAAAATCCCTCCTGACTGTTGTGCAGGTTTGATCTGAAACTACAGGAAACGTTTGGTTGAGGTTTTTGCTGCCAAAGGAGGATCAATCAATTATTTAATCCAAAGCTTCACATACTTTTTCCAACCTCACTGTGAACGTTAACATGTTGTGTTCAACAAAACCATGCAAACATATATATATATATATATATATATATATATATATATATATATATATATATATATATATATATTATTTTTTTTGTGTGTGTGTGGTATTAGTTAAAGCAGACTGTGTTTGTCTATTGTTGTGACTTAGATAAAGATCAGAACACATTTAACGACCAATTCAGGCAGAAATCCTATAGTTATCCCAAAGGGTTCGCATACTTTTCCTTGCAACTGTATTATCTACTCTGTAGAGTTGTATGATGAGATGAGTAGATTAAAAAAATCAAAGGTTTTCATGGTTATTTGGTTCTGTACTCTAAACAGGAACTGCACTGTACATTATGCAGGATTTCTTACCATGGAAACAAACCCCTAAAATGACGTCAGCCAGTAAAAGCAATCACATCTAAAGCAGACAGTAGCAAGTGGGTGGAATTAGAGCGGCATCAACATGCATCAGTCATGTTTTCGTCAGATATATCAGCGCACTCGCTCGGAGTCTGCCTGACTGTTGAGTGAGGGAAGAATAAAAGATGACTTTTGAGAGCGGTCCTAAATATACCCTGTAATTCAGCGCCTGATTCACTCTCTGGCGCTGCAGTCCTGTGTAGGCTTGCTTCAGCTTCCACTGCAGGTGAAGGAGCGGGTTTGCGTAGGCTGCGTACGAACTTCATCGACTAAAGTGGGTCACGCACGCCTACGGTTACCATCGCAGTGGCCATAAATGTGTCTGCTTTTGTCTGGGCCTGTTCCTGGTGATGTTAGAGTGCTGGAGAGAAGGTCGCATACAAATAAACACACAAACAAAACTATCGGGATTAGACAACTTTATTCACCAGTACACAAATGTTTAAAATGTTTACATGAATACTGCAAAGAAGAGGCTGTTTAAACAACTATACAGGTGAATTTACTGGAAAATGGAGATCTGGTGTGCAATAAATTCACCTTTAGATTAAAGAAAAAAACTTTACACAAAACGGTTCCACTTTAAAATAAGACTTCCTTTATAAAGGGTTTATAAATGGTTTACAATTAGTTTATTAATGGTTACAAATTAGGTTGTAAATGCCTTAAAAATCATTAATAATCAGTTATAACACATACGTAGAAAGGGCAACAATATAGATGGCTGTGGGTTCACTATTTGGCAAACAACAGGTAGGTCATTGTTGCCCTTTTTACGTGTGTGTTATAACTGATTATTAATGATTTTTAAGGCATTTACAACCTAAATAGTAACCATTAATAAACTAATTGTAAAACATTTATAAACCCTTTATAAAGGTAGTGTTATTTTAAAGTGGAACCCACAAAACTGGCTCTAGCAAAACGCTCCGTATATTATATTCATAAAATTTCAATCAGTCTGGACAGGTAATTAGTTATTAGCTTGGAAAAACAATAAAAGCATGAAATTAAAAGTAAATACAAAATATAAAAAGACTCACAGGTAGTAACTAAGCTGGACATTACTGAAAATATTGACACGTAAGCTTGTGTCTAAACCAAGAAACAAACAAACAAATCAAGAGCAACCATCACTAGATTAGCCACTTATAAATATCACAATCACCACTTAAAATGCCTTAGCAAAAAATTAAGAACACTACAATAGCAAAAACCCTTGATACCATAGCAACCATTAAGCAAGAGCATCTCTACCACATGGGTTACCTCAGCAATCTCCTAGAAAAGCAATAGCAATCATTTAGCAACCACCCAGTAACCCCAGGGCAACCACCACTACAGCAATCATTTAGCAACACCAAAGCAACCACATGTGATATCACAGCAAACACCTGGTAACACCCTATAAACCACCTAGTAACTGTTTGGCAATGCTGTAGCAACCACCTGGGATACCATTGCAAACTATTGGCAATACACTATTGCAATTACCTGTCAACTCCTTAGCAACACCATGGCAAACAACCTGGGATACTACAGCAATCACTTAACTACACCATAGCAACCACCTGGTATTCCATATTGAATGGAACAAGAGGGACCAAGAGGGACAAATCAAGCCAAAACAAAACAAAAGGTCAAACAGGATAAATAACAGTGATCTTATTATGCAGGGAGTTGGCAATACTTTGCAAAGTGATAGAGGAAATACAAACAGGGTGTAAATTTAGATCACAGTAATTAGACACAGTAGTAATTAGGTGCATGGAATCAGTACTCAGGGGAAGGTGAGTGGGGAAACTCATGATGCTTATGATTGGCTGGTGTGGAGCTTGTGACACAAGGGGTGATAACAGGGATAATGGGAGTTGATTTGATGGCAGCAGGAGATTATTGATTATTTTTCCTGTTTTCGTTTTTTTCTTTTCATAAGCACTCTGTTATTAAATATATTAATGCAATAAAAATGGCAAGATTTTGTCAGATCAACCATATTTGAGTAAAATTATTTTTATTTTGTATTTCTACTGTATTTTGGCTGTATCCCCTTAACATCAGTTCATATCAGTGCAGAACAGCAGCAATTAGACTGAAATTGTCCAGAAACCCAGGAATACACAGGAATGTGAGTACAGAAGTGTGTTTGTGTGTGATGGTTTGTGTGTGTGTGTGTGTGTGTGTGTGTATGTGGGAGATGCTTATGCAATCTCTGCCGGAAACACACAGCGCTGGAGTCTGCAGCTCTTTGGCCTCCTGGTCTCGCTGCTCTTCATCATTGTGCTGAGCGCCGCCGCCGCCGTTGTTCTCTCGCTCCCTCTCTCCCTCTCTTCCTCCACCTCTCTCCCACACGGCTGAACCCGCCGCTCGCTGAATTAATACATCTGCCCGTTACGCCCCAGCCTCGCTAAACTCCTCCATTATTCTCTCTCTCCGAGCCCAGCAGCGCCGGAAACCTCGCACCTCACTGCCGCTTAGCTCAGGAGCTGGTTTAACCAAACCATCAGAATATTGTTTTTAAAACATGATTCAGTTCAACCATGTCTTAGATCTGGGAATCTCAAATTGCACCTAGATTTATTTTTATATATTTTTTTTTTTACAAAGCAGTGTAGTTCATTCAATCAATCATAAAAAATCTCAGATTTTAGCATTTTGTTTAGGAAATGATTCTGTTTAGCATGAAGCCTAAGATTTCAGCATTTTTTTTTTTTTTCAGGATGATTCAGTTCACCACAAGATTTCTTATTATTGGTTAAGGAAAAGGATTCAGTTCACCACAAAAAGAATCAGATTTCACTATATTGTTTAGGGAAATGATTCAGTTCACCACAAAGCCTCAGATTTCTGCATATTGTTTAAGGACATGATTCAGTTCACCTTATATAATCAGATTTCAGAATATCGTTTAGGGAAATGATTCAGTTCACTATGAAGCCTCAGATTTCAGAATATTGTTTAGGGAAATGATTCAGTTCACTATGAAGCCTCAGATTTCAGAATATTGTTTAGGGAAATGATTCAGTTCACTATGAAGCCTCAGATTTCAGAATATTGTTTAGGGAAATTATTCAGTTCACCATAAACCCTTGGGTTTGAGCATATTGTACATGAAAATGATTCAAATAATCATGAAGCCTCAGATTTCAGCACATTGTTTAGGGAAATGGTTCAGTTCACTACGAAGCCTCAGATTTCAGCATTTTTTTTTTCAGGTAAATGATTCAGTTTACTCCAAAGTCTCAGATTTTAGAATATTGTTTAGGGAAATTATTCAGTTTACCACAACGCCTCAGATTTCAACAAATCCTTTCAGGGAAATGATTAAGTTCATCACGAAGCCTCGGATTTTAGCACATTGTTTAGGGAAATGATTCAGTTTACCACAAAGCCTCAGATTAATGCATATTGTTTAGGTAAATGATTCAGAACATCAGGAAGCCTCAGATTTCAGCACATTATTTAGGGAAATTATTCAATTCACAATGAAGCCTCAGATTTCAGAATATTGTTTAGGGAAATTATTCAGTTCATCGTGAAGCTTCAGATTTCATTTATAATCATTTATTCCTATATTTCACTATATTGTTCGATCAACACCATCATTCATTTCATTTCGGAATTATTTGATTCTAAAAAAAAATTCAAGTGACACTTGAATCTTAAACATTGCTATGAATCAGTTCAGATTCTTTTAACTAAACAGTTCATAATGGTGTCTTAAATTTCATTGTGATTTGAAAGATTGTTTAAAACAACCAGTTTAGTTCATTATAGAATCTTGAATTTCAGTGTAAAGTGTCTACTTGGTATGTTTTAGTCCTTATGATCTTTAGAGGATACTGGTTCTTTGAAAGTTGCTTGCAGTATCAAACTGTATAAAGCGCCAAGCAATGCAATTGTATCCACTTAGCAACTACCTATTACACTTATATATATATATATATATATATATATATATATATATATATATATATATATATATATATATATATATATATATATATTTCAGTTGGTGTAAAATAGCATGCACCTATCAGAAACCCCAGTTTCACCCCAGTGCACTGCCATACATACCGAGCTTCTTATAACCTGAGTGTGGAGCTTTTCAGCAGCAAGGGTAAAGGATGCAGCTGTCAGTGTCAGTCTGTCCGTCACTTCTGACAGGTATCACCCAACTTCTTCTTCTTTCATCTTATATAGTTTGGCCTTGTTATCTTCTGCAGGGAAAGCTAGCGTAGCAAAGCTGCTGTGCTCCTTCTCCATTTCCTATGCCCCCACCCTCTTTCTCTCTCTCTCTCTCTCTCTCTCTCTCTCTATCTATCTCTCTTTTTCTCTCCCGCTCTCTCACAGAGGCTATCACTCCTGTTGAAAGCGGCTTGTGAGAAACGGACATTCTGACACTATCTTCCTTTTAGCCTGAAGGCTCCTTTCGCACTTCCATCTTTCAGCTAACAATGACTCCGCCCGCTCGCTCTCTCGCGGCGCTCCGTCACCTCCACCCAATAATCTCTTCCCTCTGACTTCATTACAATAGAGCCCTAAATATGGACTCCCCCAGCCAGCCCCACTTGTCAGCTGCGGATTTAAAGAGAAGATTCCTATGTGTGGAGAGCGTGTGTGATTGCGTGCGTGTGAGTGTGTGTGTGTGCTTTCGTGCAGATGACAAGGGTAATTAATAGCCTCTTGTGAGACTGAAGTTTGACTGATTTAAATGCCAGGAAAAGGATAATCAGTAAACACGAGCATCCCGCACCGCTTGGCACACAAACACACACACACTTACTACTTGTATACACACATACACACACCACTTATATACACACTCACACACACACACACACACACACACACACATACATACATTCAAGTGTGCTCTTATGAATCTATTTAAGCAGCCTCCTGAGAATCCTGCTTTAGTATGGATGTGTATTGAGATACAAATATACTGATTTTCTAATATGCCATCCCATAATCGGGCACATCGGGCATTGATACAGCTTTGTGATAAAAAATATATACGTATATATATATATATATATATATATATATATATATATATATATATATATATATATATATACATTCTAACATAAAAAAGGAGATTTCTTTACTTAAAGTTCACTGCTATAAATGGATGGGATGCCAAATATCACTCATTAGAGGGAATAAATTAATAGAGAGTAAGAATACTGTAAATTTATTGGGGGGAAAACTGTACAAAAGTTGAAAAAAGGCTCTAGTAACCTCTTGGAGTCTCTAGCTTGGAAACAAGATGAGATACTGCATGGTTGGTCATTGAGGCATACAGGATCCATATGGCATTTTGCAGCACATTTATCCACAGATGTTACAGCTGGTCTGTAGATCCTGCTCTACACTCATAAGTTGCTGAAGCTGTCGTTACAGCTGCTCCCATAAATGCTGGATTGGTGATAAATCTGGAGACCTGTCAGGACAAGGAGGTGTTATAATCTGGTGGAGACATTCCTGGGAAATCAAGATAAAAAGGGGTGATCGCAGCCATCAAACCAAGCTGAACTGCTTGAATTTTTGTTGCACCAGGAGTGGCATAAAGGTATCCAAAAGCAATGTGTAAGACTGGTGGAGGAGAACATGCCAAGATGCAAGAAAGCTGTGATAAAAAAAAAACAGGGTTATTCACCTAAAAATTTAAACCCTTGCTGAAAAATGACAGTTGGAGGGCCGGCAATATGGCTGCAGAATTTCTTTCACATACTGTATTACTGAGCTGTTCCCTCATATGACTACTAAGGGTTAACTGACTGTCATATGTCTGTTGTGAAGTTTATCTGCCTTCACAGCGAAGGCAGGATCGAAGCACTGACCATGAGGCCTCTAAACTTTAATCCTACCATCATCAGATCCCAAACAAAACTTGGATTTATCATTAAAGACAATTTGGTTCAAATCAGTAGCAGTCTAGATTTCGCCTACAAAACCACACTGCAATTGAAAGCAGGCCCTCTCCAAGTCTCTCAACTGGACAAAATGTTGTTCAGTGCAATGTACAAGCATGTGTAGCAGTCAATGATGTATCACCAAGAGGTACACTAGTTAAACATAGTATCTGAAAGAGCTTTTTAAATAAAGGAAGAGGAGAAAAGTGTTTTTATTTTTATTTAATGAATGTATTTTTTGCCAGTGCAAAAAGGAAAGTCAGAGGTGTACAGAGTCATTCTATAAAATGATCAACCTCAGTGTTAAATTACCGCTGTATTCAATCTAAACTGAAAAAATCTGCTATTACTAATGCTGCTTATGTGGTGCTTTATTCAGTCCATCACAGAATTCAACCTACTCTAATACCTACAGCATAGAGTTAGCAGCTTTTATGAGAACTTGTTTCCATAGCCTGCAACATGGAGGCCAATAAATCATACAATATATATGAGCTATAAGTTTACATAATGTAGTCTGGGGGAACAGACAGCACACTGACAGTGACTTAACTAGTTCGCAAAATAGATGGTGCCAATTATTATTCATCAATTCTATGACAATAATCTCAGTTATTATACATGTATTGAATTCAATGTTCCAGATTTATTATATAACGTGACCACAAATGTTCACTGAACTCAAAGTAGTTCAGGAAATAATTCTGTCTTTTATATACAGCTCTGGAAAAAATTAGGAGACCACTTCAGTTTCTGAATTAGTAGAATTAGTGATTTTGCTATTTATAGGTAGATGTTTCAGTAAAATGAACATTGTTGTTTTATTCTGCAAACTACAGAAAACATTTCTCCCAAATTTCAATGAAAAATATTCTCATTTAGAGCATGTATTTGCAGAAAATGAGAAATGGCCAAAATAACAAAAAAAGGTGCAGAGCTTTCAGATAATGCAAAGAAAACAGGTTCATATTCATAAAGTTTTAAGAGTTCAGAAATCAGTATTTGGTGGAATAACTCTGTTTTTTTAAATCACAGTTTTCAAGCATCTTGGCATGTTCTCCTCCACCAGTCTTACACACTGCTTTTGGATAATGTTATGCCTGCACTCCTGGTGCAAAAATTCAAGCAGTTCAGCTTGGTTTGATGGTTTGTGATCATCCATCTTTCTCGTGATTATATTCCAGAGGTTTTCAATTTGGTAAAATCAAAGAAACTCGTAATTTTTTTCTCTTTTTTTTCAGAGATGTATAAAAGAATTAATTTATTTGATCGCAAACAAATTGTTGTTTTTTATAGGGTACTAAACATCACACACTAACGTCACTAACAGTTTTTAGTTACACAAACATTACATGCTTCTTATTGCCCCCTGAGATTATTTGTTTTAATAATGGATGTCCCTTCCCATCAACCCTCACCTTGGATATCCAGTTATATTTTATACAGCATAATGGTTGACTGCTTGGCCACAGTGTTGTAAGCCATAAGAGCAAGTTACCATTTTCTTTAATGTGTGAATTCGAGAACAGCAATGCAGTAGCTTTGCAGCATCTCACTTGGCAGTATTTTGCCATCATTTTATTATGAAATTATTTAAAGTGAATAGTTAGCTATGATTTTACAGTAATATCTTCGTAAAGTACTATTCTTATTATACAATAATAATCTGTAATCTTTCTCCAGAGTGAATTACTGTAATTTTACAATCCTTTATTGGCGACTATTTTGCCATTCATTTACTTTTCACAGTATATACACACACACACTCACACACACACACTCACATGCTGAACTGCTTATCAAAAACCAATCATTATTAAAGCTCCGAAGAGCTCACTAATATAAATATGATTTCATTAATAGATCGCTGTTTCAACAATGCTCTCAACGCCACCTTAAATCAGAGCTCCAGGGAAGGCCCAGAGCTGTCATTCACTCTGATCCCGTGGCCAAAATATGGAAATTTCAGCCCGAGCCACGGCCCTAAGTACCACCAGGGTGATTTCACTAAAGAAAGACATAGAGACAATGGCCGTGTGGGGGGCGAGAGAACGAGCGAGCGAGGGGGAGAAACAGTAGGTGAGATAGATTTGATTAGTTTTCCAAAAAAAAAAAAGGGAAAAATGAAGCGGAGAAGAAGAGACTGATATGATGGATAAGAAGCAGAGATTGGGAAGAGATGGATAAAGGAGAATGAGGAAGCAAATGAGGGAGAGAGAAAGAGCGAGAGAGAGAGAGAGATAAGGAGCTGAGAAGCTTTTCCTATTCCGTCAGACAGAGGGGCTCATTCATTATTTTGTGGAAGCAATTACCACTGCCACCTGCTTTATCTACAGCATTCACTACCGCTCCCAGAGCTGCCTCAGCCTCACTCTACCTCTCTCTCTCTCTACCTCTCTCGTTCTCACTGTCTCTCTCGCTTTCTTTTTCTCTGACTCTCTTTCTGTCTCTTTCCTCTTACATTTCCTTTTCTGTCTCACACTCCCCTCTCTCCCTCTCTTTCTGTTCTCAATGTTTACTGTCTCTCTCTCTCTTTCTTTTTGTCCCGTTCCTTTTTTCTTTTATTTGTTTCTCATACACTTCCCTCCCTCGGTCTTTCCTCTTTCTCTCTCTCTTTTTGTGTTCTCCGTGTCCCTCTCTTTGTCCATTGTCCTTATTCTTTTTTCTCCCAGAGATGCCTCAGCCTCTATCTACCTCTACCTCTCTCTCTACCTCTACCTCTCTCATTCTCAGTGTCTCTCTCTCGCTTTCTTTTTCTCTAACTCTCTTTCTGTCTCTTTCCTTTATTTCTTTCTCTTACAGTTCCCTTTCTCTCTCACCCTCCCATCTCTCCCTCTCTTTCTGTTCTCAGTGTTCTCTCTCTCTCTCTCTTTTTGTCTTGTTCCTTTTTTTTCTTTATTTGTTTCTCATACACTTCCCTCCCTCTGCCTTTCCTCTTTGTCTCTCTCTTTTTGTGTTCTCCGTGTCCCTCTCTTTGTCCTTATTCTTTTTTCTTCCAGAGATGCCATAGCCTCTAGCTACCTTTACCTCTCTCACTCTTACTGTCTCCCTCTCTCTCCCTCTCTACCTCTCTCAGTCTCAGTGTCTCTCTCGCTTTCTTTTTCTCTAACTTTCTTTCTGTCTCTTTCCTTTATTTCTTCCTCTTACAGTTCCCTTTCTCTCTCACCCTCCCCTCTCTCCCTCTCCTTTTGTTCTCAATGTTTACTCTCTCTCTCTCTCTCTCTCTCTCTCTCTCTTTGTCTTGTTCCTTTTTTTTCTTTATTTGTTTCCCATACACTTCCCTCCCTCTGCCTTTCTCTCTCTCTTTTTGTGTTCTCCGTGTCCCTCTCTTTGTCCTTTGTCCTTATTCTTTTTTCTCCCAGAGATGCCTCAGCCTCTAGCTACCTTTACCTCTCTCACTCTTACTGTCTGTCTCTCACTTTTTTCCTCTCTCTCTTTCTCTCTCTCTCTCATTTTTCCTCTCTCATTCTCATGGCTCTCTCACTTTCTTTTTCTCTAACTCTCTTTCTGTGTCTTTCCTTTATTTCTTTCTCTTACAGTTCCTTTTATATCTCACACTCCTCTCTCTTTCTGTTCTCAGTGTTCACTGTCTCGTTCTTTCTCTTTCTTTTTGTCTCGTTCCTTTTTTTTTCTTTATTTGTTTCTCATACACTTCCCTCCGTCGGCCTTTCCTCTTTCTCTCCCTCTTTTTGTGTTCTCCATGTTCCTTTCTTTGTCCTTACTCTTTTTTCTCCCAGAGATGCCTCAGCTTCTATCTACCTCTCTCCTCTTACTGTCTGTCTCTCACTTTCTGTTTTCCCATTTTCTCACCCTCACTCATTCTATTTCTCTCTGTGTTTATTCGCACCCCTCCAACTTACTTATTCATTCTCTCCTATTTTAATCTTTGTTAGTCTCTATTTCTTCTGCTTTCTTTTAGTGTCTTTTTACCTTTCTCTGATTTACACTCCCCCCCCTCTCTCTCTCTCCTGCTCCCTTTCTCTCCCTTTATGTCATTTCTCTTTTTCTCCTTCTGTATTTTTCAATAATGTTTCTTAGGATTTCTTTTCATTTTCTCTTTTTTCCTTTCTTTCTCTCTTTCTCTTAGTCTTTTTCCATTGCTTTTTCCTTTCTTTTTCACTCTCTCACTTTCTGTCTTGTCAGTGTATTTATTTCCCTTTTCTCTCTTTTTTCCTCTTCCACCTCTCTTTGTCTGTCTTCTCTTTCCCTCTTTCTCTCTCAGTATGTGCAGCCTAGCCTGCTCTGATTAAAGAAATCCATTTCTGTGCGTTAATAATAAATGTGGATCTCTCTCTCACTCACACACACACACACACACACACACATACACACACACACACACACACACACACACACACACACACACACACACAAATACACACAGTGCGCATCATGTGCCCTCCTTGTGTTCATTCTTTAATGAGGTCATAAAAGCCATCCCCAGGTGTGTGTGTATGTGTGTGTGTTTGTGTGTGTGTGTGTGTGTGTGTGTGTGTGTGTGTGTGTGTGTGTGTGTGTATGTGTGTGTGTTTGTGTGTGTGTATGTGTGTGTGTGTGTGTAAAATGTCTTGTTATTTATTTGGAGTGATATAATAACTGCCTTGTTCTGAATCTGTAAGCAGATTTATAAATAAATGCACCAATCAGAACACACCATTATTTCATCATTACAGCAACTAATCAATTCAGTTCAGTTCAGTTCAATTCAGTTCTCTGCATTTCAGTTCAATTCATTTCAGTTCAGTTCAGTTTAATTCAGTTCAGTTCATTTCAGTTCAGTTCAGTTCAGTTTAATTCAGTTCAGTTCATTTCAGTTCAGTTCAGTTTAATTCAGTTCAGTTCAGTTCAGTTCATTTCAGTTCAGTTCAGTTTAATTCAGTTTAGTTCAGTTCATTTCATTTCAGTTCAGTTCAGTTTAATTCAGTTCAGTTCAGTTCAGTTTAATTCAAATCAATTTAGTTCAGCTCGGTTCAAACCAATTCAGATCAGTTCTGTTTCAATCACTTCTGTTGATTTCAATACAGTGCAGCTTAATTCTGTTAAATTAAATTAAATTTAATTATGTTTAAACTTAAGATAAAAAATCTTAAGATTAATGAAAAAACATCAAGCATTTAATTATAATATTCTTATTTCAGTAGAAATGTATTATTAAACCGTACTTAAAAACAGACTGATGTTAAAAAAAGCCTCCAGCTACTAAATATTCTCCACATGCATTTCTGAAAATTTGTAAGAAAACAACTGGTAAGTAAATTAAATAAAAGAAAAGTGAAGTTTAAGATAAAGTGGTATTACTCAATTTACTAGAAAGCTGTGGAAATATCCTGGTGTTTTTTTAGCTTGTTTCTGTAGTCTTACATGACGAATCCAGTAATGCTGCATTAGACGCAGTCATCATTACGTTGTTATGGATGGAATAACATGAATTGCTTCCTCTCGCTGCGGCGGAGAGACGAATGCCTGTACATTGACATTCATGTGCTTACAAACGACTGGCTGATCTCCCGAGACTCGTAAAAGGAATTGTTTCCCAGAATAAAGCCGATTTGTTCTGTTCACTCACATGCTTTATGGAAAACAATCGCTGTGATTCATCTGAGCTGTCCGAAGTTAATTTACGTGCATATGCTGCACTTATTAGCTGGATACACAGTGCCAAAGTACATTAGGGTAACCCAAATGAATGGAGACAGGTGTAGTTTATTAAGATGGCAAAGAGTGCATCAATACATCATAATGCACATATCTCTCAGTGCATTATCTCATACTCTCTCAGTCATCCAAATACATCTATACTGGAATGCTTGACTATAGAATTCAGGAGTTGGACAGTGAAACTAAAACACCTGGTTTTAGACCACAATAATTTATTGTCTCGACGGGCAGTTCTGGTGGAAACAGGAGAGTTCAGGTGCACATTGAATTCTGCCATGATTTGGGAAGCCGTGGTTTTATGTTTTTTTGTATACAATCCAGGTGAGCACCCGAACATCCCTTTCAGACAGCATTCAGCTTTCTCTCACAGCATCCACAGTTAATCCTGTTGGATGTGGTTGGTCCTTCTTGGTGGTGTGCTGACATTACCCTGGATACTGTGGCTCTTGATACATCACAAAGACTTTCCCAACAATTGGTTCTCTTTTGAACTCTGGTCACTCATAATGTTGTGTGCATTGCAATATTTTGAGCAAAACTGTGCTCTTACCCTGCTAATTCAACCTTCACACTCTGCTCTTACTGGTGCAATGTGCAATTAATGAAGATTGGCCACCAGGTCTAACCCCTGTATTTCAGTGGTGTTTACTGCAATATGTAGTTTTATGGTGACCAAAATAAAATAAGACTTTCTGAAGCAGAGAAAAAGGAATCTGTTAGCACTATGCTAATGATAATAACAGTTGTTGACTAGCATTGAGCTGTTGAGCAGTGAAACTGTGTTTTCTGGAATGATGGAGTTTAATCCAATACTTTTATGATGTGATGAGTGGGGGAATCGGTAAAAAGATGGTAATTATTCAACATCCTGACCTCACCAACACGTTTATGCCTAAATGCAATCAAATCCTCACAGTGATGCTCTAATATCTCTGGACAGTAGAGACAGTTACTCCAACAAATGCAGAATAAACTCTTTTTAATAGACTTAATTTCTAAAAAGAAATATCAAAGAACAACGGTGTCCGAATACTTTTGACCGTATAGTGTATCTTCAAATATTTAGTCTGTAGTAGTTTAGCTCCATGTATTTATAACTAATACATTTCAACCAACCAATAGAAAAAGCTTATTTAGCATTTAGAGGTCTTGCAAAATAAATGAATTTATACTCACTTTCAGCTCCTATAGATTCAAATATATTTTATTCTATTCTTTCACATGTTTAAATTATTAAAATAAACTTTTGTCAATAATCCTATTTATAGCGTATTTAGTCCTGTTTCTGCCTAGAAACTGGGGAAGAATGCTGCATAGCATGGTGTTAAATGTCAAAAATAGACTGAAAGAATCTTTTGCACTTGACGGTGACACTCACGGCGGGTGTGAAAGGCAGCACTGATTAAAGTATAGGAGTGTAATGCTCATAGCATGACTCGACAGGTCATGTGGTGCGTTTACCATATCTGCTGTGAAAAGGCCTTAGATGGTAACAAAAAGGCCTGCATTATTCCAAAGCACAAAGGGATTGAAAAGACTGTGAAAATCAACAGAAGAAATATATGTACAAGCCGTCGAACCAAGCTGAACTGCTTGAATTTTTTATCAAGAGTAAAGGCATAACGTTGTCCAAAAGCAGTGTGTAAGACTGGTGGAGGAGAACATGCCAAGATGCAGGAAAACTGTAATATAAAAACAGGGTTATTCCACCAAAAATTGATTTCTGAACTCTTAAAACTTTATAAGTATAAACACATTATTTAAGTTTTATGTTTGCATGGTTTTATGGAGCACAACATGTTAACGTTCACTGTGCAGGGTGGAATAGTATGAAAGTGAATTCCTAGGCTAATGACTTTTCTAAGAACTAAGCCAGGATTGGATTTGTTGGTTAATGCTGCCCTGCCCTATAAAAACACACACCAGTTTTTGAGTTTACTGTTCTTAAAAAGCATTGCTTGATATGTTCTCAGAAGACCTACGTTCAAGAATTGTTGACTTGCATGAAGCGGGAAAGAGTTACAAAAGTATCTGTAAAAGCCTTGATGTTCATGTGTTCACTATAAGATAGACGATCTACAAATGGAGAAAGTTCAGCAGTTTGCTACTCTCTCTAGGCGTGGTCGTCCTGTAAAGATGACTGTAAGGGCACAGCACAGAATGATCAATGAGGTGAGGAAGAATCCGTCAGCAGAAGACTTCTATAAAGGAAAACATTAGACAAGAATGGAGTTCTTGTCTATATTTTATGGTTAAATATACAGGTAGCAGCTGTTTTTATAGAGCATGCCAAGAATCCATTCATTCTACAATCAAAATAGATTTGAAATTCTATATTTTCCTCACAATGGTGCTCTGAATACAGATTCCAGACCCTGGTTATGGTCCATTTCTTTACACCCCAGCAGTACTGTGAGCTGACCAGTGTAAGTGTATGCGGTCACCATGGGTCACTTCACCACACTGAGGAAGAGCTGCTGTCTCTAACCCCAGCCAGCTTAACCGTCCACACTGGAGCACTGCTCTTCAAAGCAGGTGGATAAGCTGTGCAGCCGGACCGGATCGGGCCCTGCGAGTCCATCAGAGGCTTTAAAAAAGAAAGGGGGAGGAAACGGAGGGAGCCAGACCTTCCAAGCAAGCCAGAAGGTCAGCGAGCAAAAACACCTGCTTCCACGAAGTGCTTGTGTGTGTGTGTGCGTGTGTGTGTGTGTGTGGTTTGACAGCAGCTCTACAGGCTGTGTGAAGTGCGATTTGCCCACACGGGTTCAGATTTAAACTCATTACACTCGTTTGATGAATTGATTCGAATTTAAGGGCTGAAAAAAAAACGGACTAAACAGGGCACAATTAAAACAAGAAAAGAGAGAGCATTAGAGAGAGAGAGAGAGATAGAGAAAGAGAGAGAGCTCTCCTTCCCTCTCTCTCTCTTTCTCTCTCTTTCTCTGTATTTCATTATATTTACATATTCTGTTTGCTTCCTTCCTGTTCTCATTGTATTGTTCTCTTGTCAATTTTCTTATTTAGACGTAATCATTAAGAGTATCCTCTCTCTCTCTCTCTCTCTCTCTCTCTCTCTCTGTCTTTTTACTCATTTAAATTATTTTTTTCTTTTCCCATTGTCTTATTTATTATTGCATTTAATGTCTCTTTACTCAGCTCCACCAAGCTCCAGAATTCTCTACCAAACACCACCATTCTCCATCAAATACAATATTTTTAGGGACAAATAGCATCATTCCTAATCAAACTTCATTATTCTCAAATAAACACAAATAAAGTCCACTATACACCATAATTCTTCAACATAAGACATTATAATTCTCTATATAATTTTCCACCAGTCTCCCTTTCGTTCTCTGTGCCTGTCTCATTCGCCACATTTCCCTGTGTGTTCCTCCTGTGTTTTCCCCTTAAGTCTTTTCACCTGTGTTTCATCTATAGCCACGCCCCCTCGTTACCTTTGCCCAGGTGTTCCCAGTTTTCTTTCCCGCCTTGTGTTTGTATTTATAGTCCTGTGTTTCCTGTTTCCTTTGTCGGTTTTTATACATTTCTATGTCTGTTTGGTTGTTGGTTTTCTTCAGTTCCTAGTCTCTGTGTTTTCATGGTTTCTATGGTTTGTTTATTTCGTTTTATTTCAGTTTTTTATTTTTTTTATTTTTTTGTAATAAATTACTTGCATTTGTGTCCGTTCTCCCTGTTCTGTTCTTGTCCTTGCTGCACACAAAAACCTGACACATTGTCACTCTCTATTAAACAACATAATTCTTAAAAGAACAAACATCCACAAGCCTCAATGTACAAAAGCGTACTTGACTAATCTCCATCAATCTCCATCATTCTATAACACCACCATTCTCCAACAAACACCACAATTCTCCATAAAACACCATCATTCTTCAATATTCTCCATTACAATCTCCAAAGTAAATAATTAATAAATGAACCAACACACTGTATGATGTAACAAGTTGATTTTACTGGAGAGAATTTGATTGCGGTGAATTTGATTGCGCTGAAAAAAATATATTTAAGGTAAATTTAACTATTGTACACATAAGATATGTTTACAGAATGTTTTCTATTTAAGTGCACTTAAAACACAGTTTTATTAACACAATTTATCTGGGTTGCACTGAGTTTAAATAGCAGAGTAAGTAAAGCTAAATAAGATTTACCATCTCATGGATATTTCGGGTAGCTCCCAAACCTTCATTTATACACCAACCGCTGCCTAAAGAAATCTAGAAGGATCATGAAGGACCCCTCCCACCCAAGCCACTGCCTTTTTTCACAGCTGCCGAGTGGAAGGAGGCTCAGAAGCTTGATAACCAGAACCAGCTGGTTCCGAAACAGCTTCTTCCCCTGGGCGACCAGGCTGCGGAAAAGCCAGTAGAACAGTGTTCTGCCCATTTCAGCCCACTGTCATCTATACAAACTCTTGAACCCTACACTTCACTTCATTTCATAGATAAATCTCCAGCAGATCCACCCCCAACTCACCCAGATTACCCCTCTCTCTCGCTCTCTCTCTCTGTCTTCTCTCCTGGGTTATTGTTTTGACCTGGATTTTCTGTCAGGGTTTAGAAGACTGACTGGACGGATGGTGTGGTTGTCAGGGGTTGCAGGGTTGAGTCGTGGTGGAGATGTAACCGCAGTAACCCGTCGTTACCTGGAGACTTGGTTTCCCAGTTCAGTTCAGCAGAAGACCTCATGAGGATGAAGAGAGGCCAAGCAAGTCACGACTGGAGGAACAATAGGCCACCAGGCCAAGTGTAGATTTCCACTGGACAGAAGTCAACAAACACCTTCATTTATTCTCTATCAAACACAGTGAATCTTTATTACACTATCAGTTTCCTAAACATCATCATTTGCTAGTCATCAGCTTCATTATTTACTAACAAACACTATCCTTTTCAATTAAATACCATCATTTTCCACCAAACAAACACCATATTTCTCCATCAAACACCATCAATCCTCATCAAACAAACACAAAGATTCCCCACCAAACACCATCATTCTCCATCAAACATCATCATTCCTCATCAAACAAACACAAAGATTCCCCACCAAACACCATCATTCTCCATCAAACATCATCATTCCTCATCAAACAAACACAAAGATTCCCCACCAAACACCATCATTCTCCATCAAACATCATCATTCCTCATCAAACAAACACAAAGATTTCATTCCTCATCAAACAAACACAAAGATTTCCCACCAAACACCATCATTCTCCATCAAACATCATCATTCCTCATTAAACAAACATAAAGATTCCCCACCAAACACCATCATTCCCCATCAAACAAACACCATAATTCCCCACCAAACAAACACCATAATTCCTCATCAAACAAACACAAAGATTCCCCACCAAACACCATCATTCTCCATTGAACACCATAATTCTCCATCAAACAAACACCATTACTCTCCATCAAACACCTGCATTATCCATCAACAATTTTCTTAGCACCATCATTCTCCATCCAATACCATCATTCTAACAAACACCACCATTATCCACCAAACACCATAAAACACCATAATTCTCCATCAAACACCATCCTTATTCACCAACAAATCTAATCTCCATTATTTTCCATCGAAAACACCATTATTCTCCAACAAACACTATCATTCTCTAACCAACACCACCATTTTCCATCAAACACCACCATTTTCTTTTACACACCATTATTATTCATCCAATACCACCATTCTCCATCAAACATCATCATTCCTCATCAAACAAACACAAAGATTCCCCACCAAACACCATCATTCTCCATCAAACAAACACCATCATTCTCCATCAAACAAACACCATCATTCTCCATTGAACACCATCATTCTCCATCAAACAAACACAATTATTCTCCATTAAATTCCATAATTTTCTCTCAATCAAATGCCATCACTCTCCATCAAAGAAACATCACCATTCTCCATCAAACACCATCATTCTCTAACACACATCAACATTCTCCATCAAACATCACCAATCTTTATCAAACACCATACTTTTCCATCAAAAACCATAATTCTCCATCAAACACCATTATTCTCCATCAAACAGCATCATTTTTAACCAGCTATTCTCTAACACCATCATTCTCTATCCAATTCTATCATTCTTCAACAAACACCATTATTTTCCACCAACCATTCTTCATGAAAAACCATTAAACTCCAGCATTTGTTAAAATATATAATGATCTTCAATCAAAACAAATATTCTCCACCAGATACTACAAAGTTCAAAGCATTGGTTGAAACTGTGGAAACTGACCCAAGATAATTTTCTTTCAAAGATCCCTCTGGTTTTAATCTTGTCTTCATTCCAACATAAGCCTTGTTCACCAACATTCCCCAAATGGGCCCCATCACTACAGCCCACCTTAATCTCATATGGGTCCCATGAAGGCATGTGTCCTATGTAGAACCCTGATAGGGTCCATGTTTATACCCTACTGGTCCAATCATTGACCCAGATGGGCCCCATCACTAATACCCTGCTCATACAGGTCCAATATATGCATTTTATCTTAGATATTTATCTACAGCTACAGTGAGCTTCACTCGCAGTACTGTGAGGAACAGATAAATATGTGATAAATTTTTCTCTTAAAAGTGATGAGCGAATATATTTGTGTGTGTGTTTGAGTGAGATGGGCATTCATGTCTATGCTTCAGAGACCCAGATCTGTAGTTTTTATGTAACCGATATCCATTTATAGATATCCATCCTCAAAATCGGACGAGTTACATAAGCTCAGCCTTCTCTCTCGCTTTTGCTCTCTCGCACTCTCTTTTTTATTTATTTTTTTTTTCCTCTGTGTCTTTCTCGCTCTGCGCTGATAAACTCAGCAGTTTGGTGGGACGGCGTTTGCCAAACCCTTTATCGGAGCCGAGGAGAGGAGGCATACCGGCGGAGGCAGTTGCCATGGCAACCCGGCTACTTGCGGCAGCTGTGGCATCAGTGAGACGTTGGTGGGAAAAGAGCGAGCGAGAGAGAGCCAGAGATGGAGAGAAAAAGAGACAGAGAGAGAAAGAGAGAAAGAGAGAGATAGTGAAAGCGTAATACACCTACAATCAAAAGAGCCCAAAAGTAATAGAAATATAAAGAATTAAGAACTCTTAACAAACACAAACAGGTTCTAACATGCGTTGTGTGTGTGTGTGTGTGTGAGTACCGGGTTTATAGTTTCTTGTAGTGTTTTTGGCGCCCTCTACAGGTGCAGTTTCAGCCTGTAGGAAAGAAGTACAGTTAGTTCCTGGGCCTATAAATAGCCAGGGATACATTCAGTCCAGCTGAAATGGATTAAACTGCGTGGGACAGCGCTGATGTACTGAATGCAGCGTTACACAGCCGGGCACTGCTGTTTAATTCTGCATATATGTGTTATATAAAAGCTGTGTTTGAAGTAGGTCACTAAATTAAAAAGAATATATATAAATAGAGCACATACCACATAGATGTTTCCTTGGATAATTTGTTATTAGTAGTAGTATTAATTCAATATTTTGAATTAGAAAAAGTAAAAATCTGAAAGAATAGGAGAAAATTGTATAAATTATATAAAAGTGTATATTCATTTAATTAACACATAATCACAAAAGCACAAACATAGCTACATATTTAGTACCGGTATGTAAATTCCATAGAGTGAGCTAATTAGGCTAGAATAGTTTTTGTAGATGAGGTTGTAGGCATCTCACATCTCCACAAAACAAATATTCTTCATAACTGTCAATAAAAATCAATGTGCAAAAATTTTATTCCATGTTCATATTCATAATACAAGGAACAACTGCCAATTTATTGAGATACAAGGTTTTGGCATAAGAGCAGCAATGATTTAGAGAATGCTTTAGAGTTGGAGGCAGGATGCAAGAGCAAGTTGGTTTTATTAGTACACAACAAAAAACAAAAAAAAATAAAACTAAAAATAAAGACTATAAAACAAACAACAAACAAAAAAATAATTTTTTCAGAAGTCAAACCAACAGAACAAACAAAATAAAGATAACAAACCGCAACGAACTAGTAACATGAAGCGAACAAACATGTGGTACATTTACACAGGCGCAGACAAGAAACACCTGGAGAAGATAATGAGGGGTTACAAATGACACAGGAAAGGACACTAATACAAAGTGAGGCTTGGAGAAAAACAAGAGATAAACAATACTAAGCCATGTGCTAAAGAGCACAAGGCTAGGAAAGAGATGCAAGCAGGTTGCATACAAGTGCAGAGCAAAATGGAAGTTTTATTTTATTCATATATGTTTACACATATATATATATATATATATATATATATATATATATATATATATATATATATTTATAATTATTTGTTTATTTGATTAATTATTTATAAACATTCTTTAATATTATTATTGTTGTCATTTCTTTTAATAGAACAGAAAATAATGTGCTTGTGGAATTTGCAACTAATTCTGCACAGAGAACACTGGAAAATAGGTGGAAAAATAAAGTTCCCAAAACAGGTGTAGAAAAAAGGCAGGAATACAGAAATCCCATTTCTGGCATATACAAATAAAAGACAGCTTTCTCAAAAAGAAACCAAAATTAAAACACAATTAATTAAAACACCTTTCAGATCTATTTTGCTTTTTTGTGAGTTTTTTGCTTTCTTTAGAAATCTCCTATTTTTTCTCTTCTTTTCTTATACCCTCTGTTATCAGTCACCTCTCTACAAAGGTGCAACAGGAATGTGTGGTTTGACTGGGTTTTATATAGAGTGCTGATCACCAGTGGCGCAGCACTGCTTAGTATATATACTGTATATTTTGCAAAATATATATTGAATATTGATTATAAAAAAAAGCAATATACAGTATATAGACAAAAGTATTGGGACATCTGCTCATTCATGTCTCTTCTCAAATTAAGGCTAATTATGGAAGTAAAACAGTGTCACCAGACTTTGAAATTTAAAAGCACTTGAATTTTTAGCACTGAATTATTTTACATTGAATTATTGCATGTGATTGTTTTTGCCTCTGAATTAAACACTTTAATTTTTCAGTATATCATTTTCACTTATTTTATTTTAATGTAAAAAAAAATCAAAAGTAAAAATTCAAGTTTTAAAAGTTCAATTAAAATAAATTCAGGTTGCTCAAATTCGACCTGTCAAATTCGACTGCTAAAATACAACACTCAAAATTCGCTGTAAACATCCGGGACACACAGGATGAGCAATCGATTCAGTCTTCAATCGAGCCAACAACCAGCCAATCACATCACGCTCCGAAGATCACGTGACAGATAGCGCCTCACGGCTCAGAGCCGCTCAACGCGAGTCACAGCCCCCTCCGCTGCTGCTCTCGAGTAGGTGAGTGTAAAACAGCTGAAAACAGGGCATTTACCTCACCACTGTGGCCATGTAATATCACTTAAACGGTGTAGAAATCCTCACTTTAACCACGGTTTGCTCTGTGGTTTGTAAACATATTAAATTAAGATAGATATCCAGATATACCTTGTTAAACTAACTAACTAAATAAATAAAGCTCCTCTGTTCATTTCAGAAAGAGCTTCAAACACGAACACTAGATCAATTATTCATAAATACAGCCAGACTGTGTGGAAGATAATTACTACTGTAGAATCTGAGATAGTAACTTAGTTTGCTAAATTATAGCTACCTATCTTGCTAGTTAGCTGTGGGACTGTGTGATTATAGACAAGATACTACCTAGTTAGCTGTTTGTTTAGCAATACCTTATTTACACTTTGCTGCAAAGTATGTTGCTTAGTGTACTGGCCACTGTCTAAATAAATATATTGAGCTATATTACACTTACTGTACCCCTCTCAGGCTGGTCCTCTCATTAAATAAAGGAGATTTATTAGAATTGCTTTTTGTCTCTTTACTAACTAATTTAACAGAGATAATTTAAGATATGACCATTATTTATTTTATGATATTAATTTAATGTTTATATTTAATATATATTTTATACATTTGTTAACAATTCAACTCAGGCTTTTACTGAGGATATCAACAGTAAATAATAGTCCTAAAATGCTTGTGTAATTAAAATACAGCATGATTAGTCCTGTTTACTAGTGCATCTCAAAAGTGAAAAATATATATTTGTGTTTAATATCATTCAGTAAACGGTCACCTTATGTTTAAAGCGACACATTTAACTTTTTTTTATTTTAAGTTTAAACTACATATTCTAGTAAACTGGGTTAAGGTCAGGACAGTAATTCTGGTTTAATGAACTTTTAGCCAGGTACAAATGATTTGGAATATGTCACTTTACATGTAGTGTAATGTATAATTTCTGTTAAATTATGATATTCTCATGATCTTCAGATTTTCTGAGATGCATTAGTAATTGGTTTGTGCCAAAACCAATGCAATAATAATTGCAAAAATGCTTTATATAAATATAAATGAAGTAAATACTGAATCCAAACAACACCAAGTTTAACACAGTCATATTTCTTGTCTTCATTTTCTTAAACAGGATATTTTCTCGCAGAAAAAGAAAGGATAATAAAAGGTAGGTAATGTTCTTAAAATGTTTAATTATATTCATGTATCAAATGCAGTAATTTTTCAAGTTTCTTTTGTATTCCACAGGTTTCCTTTCTCCAAACTTTTAAAGAACAAATAAAGAAATCCAATTTCATGCAGTCTGTGCTGTGTTTATTTGATTTATTTACATGTGCCATGTTCTGTTTTTCTTTAGTTGTTTACATGTGTTCTGTATTTTTTAGGCAGCCTCCCTATATTCTGGCACATCATATCATGTTCATCTTGTTCGTATAAATAATAAAAGCTGTTGCAAATAATGTGGTTCCTATTCATAATCCAAATAATTCTGCATAAAATCTTTAAGTGGTGACTTCAGAATATGGACAGATCTTTGTATTCTTTGACTTCGTTCTTTTCGTGGTGAACTCTCCATAGCTGCAAGCTGAAACTTCTCCATCTTCTTTTCAACCTTAAATAAAAACATCAGATTCACTTTTAGCGACAGCATTTACAAAATGTGATAATTATTATTAACATAAAACATTTAATAAATATTACTAATAATACTCTCTCATGGGTTGCAATATTTGATTCTCATTTATTAACATAACCTAAATATAAATAAAAATGTATAAAAGACATCACTAATAAATATTGCACTGATTACAAATTAGATAATGCCCACACATACATCTAGAACTAGTTACCAGCCTGAGAGGTATATAATAAATTGTAATAAATCTGTAATAAAACTGTAATAAATCTCCTTTATTTAATGAGAGGACCAGCCTGAGAGGGGTACAGTAAGTGTAATATAGCTTAATATATTTATTTAGACAGTGGCCAGTACACTAAGCAACATACTTTGCAGCAAAGTGTAAATAAGTTATTGCTAAACAAACAGCTAACTAGGTAGTATCTTGTCTATAATCACACAGTCCCACAGCTAACTAGCAAGATAGGTAGCTATAATTTAGCAAACTAAGTTACTATCTCAGATTCTACAGTAGTAATTATCTTCCACACAGTCTGGCTGTATTTATGAATAATTGATCTAGTGTTCGTGTTTGAAGCTCTTTCTGAAATGAACAGAGGAGCTTTATTTATTTAGTTAGTTAGTTTAACAAGGTATATCTGGATATCTATCTTAATTTAATATGTTTACAAAGCACAGAGCAAACCGTGGTTAAAGTGAGGATTTCTACACCGTTTAAGTGATATTACATGGCCACAGTGGTGAGGTAAATGCCCTGTTTTCAGCTGTTTTACACTCACCTACTCGAGAGCAGCAGCGGAGGGGGCTGTGACTTGCGTTGAGCGGCTCTGAGCCGTGAGGCGCTATCTGTCACGTGATCTTCGGAGCGTGATGTGATTGGCTGGTTGTTGGCTCGATTGAAGACTGAATCGATTGCTCATCCTGTGTGTCCCGGATGTTTACAGCGAATTTTGAGCGTTGTATTTTAGCAGTCGAATTTGACAGGTCGAATTTGAGCAACCTGAATTTATTTTAATTGAATTTTTAAAACTTGAATTTTTGCTTTTGAATTTTTTTACATTAAAATAAAATAAGTGAAAATGATATACTGAAAAATTAAAGTGTTTAATTCAGAGGCAAAAAAAATCACATGCAATAATTCAATGTAAAATAATTCAGTGCTAAAAATTCAAGTGCTTTTAAATTTCAAAGTCTGGTGACACTGTTTTACTTCCATACTAATAAACAGAGTTCATCCATTTATCTTTTGTTGGAGTTTAATCATTTTAACTGATAACTGTAATAAATCAGAACGCTACTTAAAGACATAACATAATTAAAGGCATTATTTTTGGTTATGTGTGTATGTAGCAAAATAATACATGCAGAACTTTGGTCAGAGTGGCAATGTAATACATAGTGGTACTTATAGAAGGTCTGCCAGGCAATTACATTATGGCCTAATTGGTGTGAAGTTGTGCCAGACTGTCGTGGAATGACTCAGATTGGGTCTCAGTGGGTCAACTTCAATGAAGAGTCACACTTTTATTATACCAAGATTACTGGCACCAAGATTAATGGGTTGTTGTCATGAGTCACACCTCCAGAAGCTCTGGAATCATGGTGTGTGGTGAAATTTATGATGCCAGATCACCTTAAATGGTCTTAATTACAAGCATTTTACCAGCTCAATGTTACATTAATAAGGTCCTGAAACCAGTGTCTCTACCTTTTGTTGATCACACAATTCAGGAAGCTATTCCAACAGCACAATGCTTGTCCATATACTGCTGTAATCTCAGGAGCTTTCCTTAAAGGCATTACTGATACTACTACATGGTCAGCTGCATCACCAGACCTATTCTTAATTGAAAATATGGTTTACACTATTGGATGCGCCATTGAGACTCAACCCCTACCACCCTACCAAAATCAGCAGGAACTCTGCGAAAATATTGGAGCTGCATTCACCAGTGGGGAACCTTCATGGCCCTCTACGCCCTCTCATATATATATATATATATATATATATATATATATATATATATATATATATATATAGGTTTCATGGCTAAATTGGAGCAGCCTGCTGGCCAATCTTCATGAATTGCACATTGCACCAGTAAGAGCAGAGTGTGAAGCTTCAATTAGCAGAGAAAGAGCACAGTTTTGCTCAAAATATTGCAATGCACACAACAATATGGGTTCAAAAGAGAACAAATTGTTGATGGCGCATCTATGACCAAGACAGCAAGTCTTTGTTATGTATCAAGAGCCACGGTATCCAGGGTAATGTCAGCATACCACCAAGAAGGACCAACCACATCCAACAGGATTAACTGTGGATGCAAGAGGAAGCTGTCTGAAAGGGATGTTCGGGTGCTAACCCGGATTGTATCCAAAAAACATAAAACCACAGCTGCCCAAATCACGGCAGAATTCAATGTGCACCTTAACTCTCCTGTTTCCACCAGAACTGTCCGTCGGGACAATAAATTATTGGGTCTAAAACCAGGTGGTTCAATTTCATCGTCCAACCCCTATATATATATATATATATATATATATATATATATTTTGATTGTTTTATGTACTTACAGTTGGCAATCAGCATCAAAACAATTACAAAAATATAAGCAAATTATTCAAACCTCTCTATTTAATTTGTATTGGAACGTGAGGGGTTACATAAAGTGGAGCTGTTGTCTCCCCATATCAGGACTGTGATGCTTCCGCAGAATGTTGGTGATTGGAGTGGGCAGGCTTAACTATATGATCATTTCCGCCAGCTGTGGCAACGCTAGCTAGAGGAATAGCTAACTTAGCTAATGCTAGCTAGTTCTTTGAGTCACGATGAAAGCCGAAGCTAGCACTACCACTATAGAGGAGGACAGCGTTGCACATTTGTTATCCAAACGACCTTTCAGAAACAAGTTACAAGTCATAAATAAATGAATGTAGGTGTCAAATGAAAATAGTTTGTTTGTTTATGGGAAGGATCTTGCCCTTCATTGACCATTTGATCAGCGAAACAGCCTTAATAGATCTACACACCAGGAGGGTGAAAACTAACACATGCCTCCTCCGATACATGTGAAGCCAGCCACCGCTTCTTATCGAGCTGCTGCTGATGCAACATTGCGCATCAGCAGCAACAACAACGCGCTCGGAGGAAAGCGCAGTGATTTGGTTCTGATACATCACCCTAGTAGTGATGTGGAGAGAGAGCGCCATCTACCCACCCAGAGGGAGCAGGGCCAATTTTGCTCCCTCTGAGCGTCGGCAGCTTGATGGCAAAGCTACAAAACTGGGGTTGGAATCTGTGACCCCCCGCTCATAGTGGCAGTGCTTGAGACTGCTGAACCCACTCGGCTCCTCATTTATTGTTATTTTAGTAAATCCTGAAGGCATTGCATATAGAAAGCCATAATACCTGTTGACCGCCATCGGAAAGCGGAATTGCCTGCACTTACCAGCTGTATAATTTCGTTTGTTTTTTGTGGTGTGAGGTCTCGAGTCATTCCTTTGATGCCCTTGAACACGTTATATATTCTTCTGAAGTGCAAATGGAAATTGTGTTTGGTTTGGTTATTTATAAAGAGAAACGTTATTTTGCTTAAGAAATGATCTCTGTTGATAAATGGTCTTGTTTGTTGTATTTCTAAGCAGTTTTTCCATCTTAGTTTTTGTTTCTCAACTTGCAGTTTATTAGAAGAGGAAACAGTATGTATAGAGGGCCGAGGTTTCAGGGTCACAGTTCACTACTGATTATCACACTTCATTAGGAACCTCTACAACTCAGGTTACAGAGCATTACACATATAATACACATATATTACACATGTATTACACATGTATTACACACTACTTCTGTATGTGTTGCTCAATAAGTGGTCTATATCACTCTAAACTTGAATCACTATTTTTTGGTAACTTTTGTCATCTTTTTAAAAAGCATTACAGCCCAAAATATCATTAAACCTTTCAGGGAATCAGGATAGGAGCACAAACTTTAGCTGAACAACAATAGCTGATAGAACCACATGAACAAGAGATTACTTTACTAATCTTTATCAACAACAGTCTTATGTTCACCACATCAAGAAGGAGCTCCAGTTCTCTGAAGACTCGGAGGAATCTGGAATAGTGACCCATTACATAGTTAAAACAGAATATTGAGCTCAGATGAATCAGTATTGCAGGTCTATATCACTCTAAACTTGAATCACTATTTTTTGGTAACTTTTGTCATCTTTTTAAAAAGCATTACAATTCCACACTTCCTTCTAGGTGCAACTTTTTCTTTAAAAATGAGTGTATTATGAGCTCAGTGGCAGAATCTCACAAAATAGCACAAACCTCAAGTGTATTATTGCTTGAGCATATTATAACCATGAGGATGTAGCTAAAAATGCTAATTCTGTTAAACCCTGACAGATAGATAACTCAAACCAGCATAGATATTTTTTTTTGCTACAGTTTTATCTTAACAAGAGGAATCTCATGCACTTCCACACACACACACACACATACACACACACACACAAACACACACAGATGAACACACAAATACACACCCACCCACATACTTATACTTCAACAGTGATACACTGTAAGTGGTCCAAATCTCTGACGGGCCATAATTCCCCTCTTCACTGTGGCACCATCGCAACACATCAAATGCCTGATTATAGTTATCTTGGTGTAGGAAAATCAATGAACGCAGTTGGAAAGGATGTAGAGAGCGAGAGAGAGATAGAAAAAGAGAGAGAGAGAGAAAGAGAGAGATAGAACTCTAAGAGAGAATTGTGAGTGTGTGGTCTGAGGTACTTACTTGGAAATAAGAAAGCACAAAAGTAGAAAATTATCTCATTCTTCGGGGTCTCGATTTTGCGACGAGGATTTCATTATGCAACTGTCACATGCAGCTAAAAGCACTGCTAACATTTGAGAGATTAAGCAAAAAAAAACTGAAGAAAATATCTCTTCTTTCTGCATTTACTTTTTTATGTGTTGGAAGGGCTGATGGTTGTAATGGGTGGTAGTTGACTATTTACTTTGACTTTTTTGTTGTTTAATTGCAAACAGTGTGACCCCAAAATAGATCTTTTTATTTCAGTTATTAATATACAGCCATTCCTGCATTTCAGATCTGCTACACATTCCCTATTCACATAGTTTATGTATTGTAAAGGGTCAAAGACTCAAAACTGAGTCTTTGAAGAGTAAAAATGGGCAAGGGATCATCAGTTTGCAACAAATGCATGAAAATACGATTGAAATGATGTTAAAAACAACATTCCTCAAAAAAGGACTGAACAGATTTGTATATTTCTCCCTCTACAGCCCAAAATATCCTTAAACCATTCAGGGAATCAGGATAGGAGCACAAACTTTAGCTGAACAACAATAGCTGATAGAACCACATGAACAAGAGATTACTTTACTAATCTTTATCAACAACAGTCTTATGTTCACCACATCAAGAAGGAGCTCCAGTTCTCTGAAGACTTGGAGGAATCTGGAATAGTGACCCATTACATAGTTAAAACAGAATATTGAGCTCAGATGAATCAGTATTGCAGATTTTTTGAACAAGAAATGGACACATCAAGCTTGGAACAGAAGACAAAAAGGAATATCCAGATTGTTATCAGCATCAAGTTCAAAAGCCAGATTCTGTCATGTATGAGGGTGTGTCAGTACAAAAATAAAAATAAAAGCATATTAAGTCCATCTTTTCCATGGCTATTGATGCATTTTCAACAAGACAATGCTTTAAAAAAACACATGCTGCACACTTTATAAAGGCATGACTGTGGAAGAAGAGGGTACTGGACTGGCCTGGCCTTCCTGAAGACCTGATCTGTCCTTAGTAGAGAATGTGTAAAGTGGAGATTTTTGAAGTGGAAAAATGATAAAGTGATGATAAGAGAGTGTTTGCAGGAAGAATAAGACAAAAAATAACACCTGACACATTTCATCACTTGGTATCTTCATTGACTAAACATATTTGAAGTGTTTAAAGTGTGAGAAGCACTGGCAACATTTTACAAAGACGTAACAGCTTTAGGGGAAATGTTTAACTGCACTGTCAAACATTCAAGAACCAAGGCAAAAAGCAAAACGATTGGACAGCAGGTTTTAGTGAATAAATAAACAAGTCAAAATCTGTTCACACACCATATAGACTCTAGTAGAGTCAGTAAAAACTGTGCGTGGGACTAAGAAGTGAATTCTTAGAAAAAAGAAACCTTAATGGTTAGGACTTCTATCATGAAATGGTTTGTGATTATCTAAAAGGTTTTTCTGTAAATCTGACCGACACCAAACTTGTCCTGGTGGGTCACCTCGACGAGCCGCACCAAATGACCAAACAGATTTGGGTTTTAACCCTACTGACATAAGAAAAAAACACATAGCCACATCTCATTAATGGAAAGTTTTAGGTGGAATTTAGATTGGACCTATAGTTTGGCTAAAAAGGCCAAAAAACCCTCTTCATAATACGAGTCACTTATCTAATAAAAGCATTAACACAACTTTTCAATTTTTTAATCCTGCCACCCCCAACACAGTTGTATGTTTGTTCTAGATTGGACCTCTACTTTGACCAAAATCATAAGTTTGAGAAAAATATAACCAATTAGTTACATATTACCCAGACGTCATGGTCATAATGTTGGACAGAGTTTGGTCCCACTTTATAATAAGTGTCCCTAAGTACTATTGTAGTTACACAGTAACAATCCATGTAACTACAGTGTAACTACTGATGAAGTACACAGTGTTACAGATTAACTACAGAGGTACAGGTTATGTAATTACACATGTGTATTAAGGTTAATTTTGACTTGTGTAAGTACACATGTGTACTAGGGGGAGTGTACTTACACATGTGTAATATTGTGTTTGATAAATTGAGTATAAACTTTTCCAACAGCTATTGTCTAGTATGTAATTAGGGCTGATTGAGTACACACACATTGTTACACATGTGTAAGTACACTTGCTCTATTACATGTGTATAAGTACACTCCCCTGGTACACATGTGTACTTACACAAGTCAAAATTAACCCTAACACACATGTGTAATTACATAACCTGTACCTCTGTAGTTAATCTGTAACAGTGTGTACTTCATCAGTAGTTACACTGTAGTTACATGGATTGTTACCGTGTAACTACATAGTACATAGGGACATTATTATAAAGTGGGACCCAGAGTTTCCTCCACTAAAATACCTACAGGTTTATTGAACATTGAAATCCTATTTATGATTGTACTTCTACTTATGTGTTTAAGTAAGAGATGTTTCTTACCAGTATTCTTTGGACAGATCAAAGGGTTCTAAAAGTTCTAAAGCAAAACCACACCGTTATTCTGCTAAACATGGTGGAGGCAGCGTTACGGCATCGACAAGTCAAAAGGAAGGTTGACTTCTGGGTTTAGAAAACGATCGGACAGCAGTGAATAGTTTAGTGAATAATAAAAAATGAAAAAAAATCCATATTTAATCATATGCCCTATAGGCTCATGTTTCAGACTGCTGTCTCCTGCATTCTGTGTTTCGGGGGTGGGGGGGGGGTGGGGGGGGTGATGTTGAGTGTTGATTGTCCGTCATATATAAATGATAATGCGTAATGTTGAACATCCTGGCAGATGACACTGACGAGTTTCAATAAAAAATGAGCCCCCAGCGAGAGAAAGAATGAAAAATTGATGGGGAAGAAAGACAGTAAGAGAGTGAGCGAGAGAGAGAGAGAGAGTGTGCGAGAGCCCTGTGGTGCGACAGTGGTGCAGAATATTCCCACAGAGCGATCAGTGATATGAGAGGTAAGAGAGGTTCTTCTACAGTCTACATTTAACACACACATTATCACACTCTCACTATAGATCTCTTATAAAAAAAAAACTGTAATAGATTGGATGATATTTTTCCCAAGAATTATTGTGATAAACAATATTGTGGCAACCGTTGCTATGGACGTTCAGAAACTATGAGTAAATGTCTGTGTGTGTAAGTGATAAGTGCACATGTGGGAGGGGCAGTGGAGCATGGTGTTGCCTTCCCATGGTGCACCGCTGGTCCAGTCTTAGGGCGCTTTCTTGCCAGCATAATTTGGTCAGGTTAAAATGGACTCTGGTTCGTTTGTACCCTTGGTGGTCTCAGTCCAGTCCAGTAAAAACATGATCCGGTCTTTATCCGACACAGCTATAAAATATACCCCTTTTATTTGAGCCAAACTGTTAATAAAGTGCACTTTAACCCCTTAACAGGTCAGGATTTTTGCCAATTGTCTGCCTGACATCACACCCCAAAATCTTGAGGATTTCTATTCAAACTTTAAATAAAAACTTTTTATGTTTGATAAGGAATGTTACTGAAAATCATAATTGTAATTGTAATAGAAAAGTTACTGTATAAGCTAATATATAAGATAAAATACAAATATTTCAGTTAATCTGCAACTGTCAATATAATAATAAAGAAATTCATAAAACTGGCTCTTTCCTGAACTTAATTTTGAAGTCAATAATTTAATCTCCTCCAAACCGTTAGTTTTATTATGTTTGTCTAGGTTTTTTTACATCTATTTTCAAATATGTAGAATTTGGGTTGACAGAGAGAAAAGAGAATGTATTATTACTTATTTTACTGTAAAAAAAGGGTTTTGTATCACCTACACCTGTAGCCCATATACAACACAATGCTTTTTAATTGTTTAAACTGTTATATTAGCCAGATAACGCTACTGGAACACACAATCTTCTCGCTTTATTTACTTTCTTGCTCCTGTGACAGACAGATCTGACCAATCAGAGGAAACAATGTGTTCACATGGTTTGTTGATGCTTATTTAGGTGCATTTTGATTAATGCCTGTGTGAAACCAAACCAAATTGTGGGAGAAAACACTCCATAGCTTTTTACATAGCTCCCCCTACAGGCCGGGAGTAAATGTTCACTGTCGTGACAAAAACGCTGTTGTTCCTCCAGTTCCTCCAGAAGTAATTCAAGAAATTATTATATTATATCGAGAAGAACTCGATATAACATCTTTATCTTCAACTGCACTCTCAAACATTCAAGAGGCAAGACAAAATGGAAAATGATTGAACAGCAGATTTAGTGAATAAATAAACAAGTCAATATTAGGGACATTCCAGGATTTTGGTACATTTCCTGTCCCACCACTTAAATTTCAAATGTACATATCCAAAATATCTAAATTACTATTTTTTGTGAAAATTGTACTTGTTATAAGACAAACTGTAAAATTTGGTGGAAAAATAAGCTCCTTAGATATTATTCAAAAGACTGAATACCTTTGGACCACCTCAAAAAATGGCCGTTTTCTCTTGTCCCACACATTGGGTGAACAACTCCTTTGGCAAATTTAACAATTAAAATAAGCTCTAAATAAATGACTTCCTCTTGTATATTGTTGATATGCATCTCATTTACTTATGAAATTGTTTTGCATGTTACAGTTTTTATGCTATTAAGTTGTGTCCCACAACCCTTTTACCATAAGGAATTTTAACTAGCAGAAAAAGAGTTAAAAAATACCAAAACAAATATGTGTCTACTGGAATAAAAGAAGTTACACCACAAGGACATTTTCTGCCCACATGGCAAGACCAAGAGTAAGTGCTCTTACAATTTTCAAGTTTTTTTTCCAAATATGTTTGTCCAAGTTGTGTGTGTCACTCAGTGAACGCAACCCTGTTACTCATATTGTAAGACTAATAATGAGTCAACATTTACTTTATATACTTATATAACCATGTTTGTCCTTGATCTTGTATACATAGCTACATTTTACAGTTAGCATCTGTTCCTGGGGTAAACCACAACTTAGCCTAGATTTGCAACCCTGTTACTGTAAGTTACCAAATATGTGGCATAATCTAATTTAAAAAACTGCTTTGATACCTGAGCTTGACGAATCAAACTTTTTGATAGTCTATTACTTGTATTTAATGAATATATGACTAAAAATTATCAAATTGAAGATCACATTTTTTTGAAGTGACCACCCCTGAAATGTACCAAAATCCTGAAATGTCCCATTTAACAAGTGCTAAAAAGGCAGTTATGTAGCCATTACCAAAACAATGAGCTAGCTTTTAGCACACTAACTATTCATGCGAACATTCCCACTAGCCACTAGCTAATCTAGCAACAATCCACATCTATAAAAAATAGTTGAATAAACACCTTTACAAACAAGGCTACCATGACCACCAGCACAACCATGCACAGAAAAAGAGAAATGATTCCAATGTTGTTTATAATCGCAACAGCAGCCTTTCAGCCATCTTCTTTTTCTTTTAGCTCTTGCCTTTCAGCCTGAGGTTCATCCATATGCAACTCTTCTTTCAACCAGCTCTTTGCCTGATTTGACATCGGCTTAAAACCAAAGTGTATTTCTAACTATTCCCATTATGCTTTTAGAGCTGCTAGTAAATAGCCTGCCTCTCATTCTCTGCTGGAGGTGTGTTCTTCTAATATTTGCTGTAAAGACTTTTTTGATGCCTGAGACTTGGGTGCCTATGGGTGCAGACCAATGGCTCAAAACAGGCAAGAGATCCTTCATTTTCCATGTAGAGACTCATTTAATCATATAACGCAGTATGAAATGCATTGATTAACTGAAAATGGTTTCATAGTGTGCATTTAATTGATGTTCTGACTCTAATAAGAATGTGTTGTTGTTGTTTTTATTGTCGAATATGGCGTAATGTGTTGTAATACTGCTGGTTTTGGTAGTGCATTAAAAAAGTTGGTTGTTGGCCAACCATGAGCTGGATTTATGGCCCTTCAGGTCACTTCCATGATGCTAACATGCTTCTGGCATAGTTGGTTTTATTCACTCTCTACTTCCAAGTGCAAAAATAAAGTTTTTTGCTCCTGGAATTTTAGCTCCTGGAAAAATTGCTTCCTTAAAAAACATGCTGCTGGATCTTTATATGTATAGCATCTTCCGGACCTAAATGCAGCTTAAAGTGCTTTAAAGCGCCCTAGCTTACATGCAATGCTCATTGCTAGCTTACACCCTGCCAACAGTTTATTTTTACGCATTTAATCTGCATCTTTAAAATAGCATAGGTGCTTGTAAATGTACACATATACTATACTATATATACTCTGATATGCGTGGTGGTCTGGAAATGTTCAAGTACATTTCTGGTGTTTTGCTATCTTGGCAATGAAAAACACAGGTGCGCCACTGACTGAAACAACCTGGATGCACATCACCAGTAAGATGTTCATTGCTATCTTGGCAGTGATTTGCCCCCCCTGTACACCACAGCTGTTATACACACATGGTCATGCAGCAGTGCACAAACCCATAGCGTGTGCCTGTTGGCAGCTATGCAAACTTTTACATCAGCAGTAAACGGAGTAAACAAATGTGAATGAGCTGGCCATTTTCCTCTGCTGAGAAGCATTGGACACATCCAGGGAGCTGCACCCCTGAAATAGCAATGTGCCAAAGTCAGAGCACACCTGGCTTTTAACGTGAATGCCAAGTGACTTGCTGATTGGTTTATTGCATGGTATGCCCACAAAAACACCCATAAATACTTAAGAATATTAGTGCATGTCTGTTGTGTGTTTCAAGCCATGCACAGCATACTTTTCCCATTGTTATGATAGCAAAGACACACAGACACGCCCTAAATAAAGCTGCACATTGCACAATGAGGTCACCATCGCTATAATAGAGCCCATAGAGTGCTTTTAAGGGTCAAATAAAATACATAAATGTAAACATTTATAGGTTTTAGTTGTATTAAATGTATTAAAATAAAGGTAACATGAAAATTTAATTGATAAAGTAAATAAGCAAGTAAAACTCAAGAAATCTTTTTAGAATTGTAAATAAATTAAGAAAACAGAAACATGTCTTCAGCTGCCTTCATGGTCTCTGGAATTAGTGAGGAGATTTGCATGCATTGTGCAATGAGGCCTACACATCATATGCAAATGTAAATGTTCTCACTTCTATATTTCTTCCTGTGAAAGTGTGTGAGTGTGTGTGTGTGTGTGTGTGTGTGTGTGTGTGGGTGGGTGGCTGGTGCATGAGCGAGTGGTACACTCGGGCAGACAGGACACAGTGTACAGATGGTCAAAATGCTGCTTATTTCTTTCACTTTTTTTTAATGCTGCTTCGTTTTTTGCTCAAAAGTATGGGGACACCTGACACCCATTGATTGTTAATAAAGTTAAGCGTATTAAAAATTAGAAAAATCTGCTAAATTTTAAATATGCAAGATTTGGAAGCATTGCAGTGAGGATTTGATTTGTAGCAATTAGTTGTAACGAGTACCATACTCAGGTCAGGATGTTGGATGATATCCACCCAACCTCATCACCCCCCACGTACTCTACACATATAATTTTTTTGCACACATACAGCTCTCAAAAAATTAGGCCACTTTAGTTTCTAAATCAGTTTCTCTGATTTTGCTATTTATAGGTATATGTTTGAGTAAAATTAACATTGTTTTATTCTATAAACTACAGACAACATTTCTCCCAAATTCCAAATTAAAATATTGTCATTTAGAGCATTTATTTGCAGAAAATTAGAAATGGCTGAAATAACAAAAAAGATGCAGAACTTTCAGACATCAAATAATGCAAAGAAAACAAGTTCTTATTCATAAAGTTTTAAGAGTGCAGAAATTAATATTTGGTGAAATAACCCTGGTTTTTAATCACAGTTTTCATGCATCTTGGCATGTTCTCCTCCACCAGTCTTACACACTGCTTTTGGATAACTTTATGCCACTCCTGGTGCAAAAATCCAAGCAGTTCAGCTTGGTTTAAAGGCTCATCCATCTTCCTCTTGATTATATTCCAGATGGTTTCAATTTGGTAAAATTAAAGAAACTAATCATTTTTAAGTGGTCTCTTATTTTTTTCCAGAGCTGTATGTGGAAGAAGGAAGCAAGCTTTGATGTACATTATAGTGGTGAGAACAAAAAAATGTGCAGGAAAAGCGAACAATATACAGTCCGTTCCCTTAAAAAGGCACACAGAATCAAAAGAGAAGACTTTTAAGTCACAAAACATACATGTACATTCATACATATACACACACATGTTAATACAGTAATAATGTTATGAAGAAAGAATATATACAAAAATAAACCCAGTAATCGAAAACCCAGTCTTTACTCATTTGAGAGATCTATTGAGAGCAGATATGTCTTTACTTGATTTTTGAAATGATTGAGTTAATTACAGTTCTTTAGATAAGATGGTAGGCCATTCCAGATAGTAGGTCCTATGTAAAATAAGGTAGGTAAACGGACATGTCTGCAGTTGATTCCTTTCATAGACATTGTATCAACCAAGTATTGGATGGAACTCCGTCTTTCCAGATACCACTGCTTCCCAGCTCAGTGCTGGGGCTTAATACCCCTTTAGCAGCCCACACATGGTATTAGACATGGTACCAATAGGTTTACCTAGGTTTATCTGCTCCAGAGAGTATTATTTTTTCTTAGAATTAGCATTAGTTTTCTTCTACAGGAACTAAACAAGCTGTGTATTTGGGTGCATTTGTATATCTACTTTATTACATGTTTATATATAACATTGAGTCATACAGTACCACACAGGACTAAAGCATAAAGTGGCATTAGTCTTGGTTGATTGACTAAATTGGTGGTAAACAAGAAAAAAAAAAGTGCACACTTCACACTGGCAGGAGACAAGATACTGATGTTGCTTCAGGTTTGTGTATGTGGGTGATTAGCATGGTGGCTATTCTAGGAAACTACCTATCAAGCCATCTGCTACTTTCTTCCATATTTTATATTTCTTAGAATTGTCTCTTAATTTGTAATAATATGCATCATACATAAAAGCTTAATTAACAGTTCTGAGTCTCTCTGTTCAGATCACACTCCCAAGGATATAAGCGACATACGGTAGGAACCAAATGTTTACAGAGCAAAAGATAGGGACCTTGGACATCTGTTCTGTGATTGGTCCAGAAATTGTGTTCAGCCAATCAGTTTAGGATGTCATTTCACCTGGTCATAATTAATTTGCAAGGAGATATGACTTGTTGCTCTTGGAATACAAGGTTAGTTTACTTTCACTTCAGACAAATGCGCGTCAAATATGATTTTTTTGCACAATGTTGCTCAGATCTAATTTTTTTCAAGGCTGTGTGAACACGCCAAATCATTTTTTTTAAACAAATCTGAACCACTTTCATATGTGGTCCTATATCGGATATGTATCCGAACCATAGACATGCGACATCAATGTGAACAGTCAAATCTGAATTCATGCATCTTTTTGCTTTTACGGATGAGCTACATGTTTCACTCTTGTAGCCGCGCATCTCTTGGTGCAGCTGTGCAGCTATAGCTGCAAAAACAGCAAAAGCAAACCGCCTGGCCTTTATCAGATCTCGACCTGAACATGTACAGGGATTGGACAATGAAACTGAAACACCTGGTTTTAGACCACAATAATTTACTGTCCAGACGGACAGTTTTGGTGGAAATAGGAGAGTTGAGGTGCACAGTGAATTCTGCCGTGATTTGGGCAGCCGTGGTTTTATATTTTTTGAATACAATTTTCCTTTCAGACAGCTTTCTCTTGCATCCACAGTTAATCCTGTTGGATGTGGCTCGTCCATCTTGGAGGTTTGCTGACATTACCCTGGATACCGTGGCTCTGGATACATCACAAAGACTTGCTGTCTTGGTCACAGATGTGCCAGCAAGACGTGCACCAACAATTTGTCCTTTTTTGAACTCTGGTATGTCGCCCATAATGTGTGTATTGCAGTATTCTGAGCAGAACTGTGCTCTTACCCTGCTAATAGAACCTTTACACTCTGCTCTTACTGGTGCATTAATGTGCAATTAATGAAGATTGGCCACCAGGCTGCTCCAATTTAGCCATGAAACCTCCCACACTAAAATGACAGGTGTTTCAGTTTCATTGTTCAACCCCTGTACTTCAGACCAGCTGTTTACTCTCCACTCCAGCAAAAAATGCTCCACATATGAGCTGCTTACGCATCCATTTACCCTTTATAAAGCTATGAATCATCTCTCAAATATGGCATTGTTTTGTTGTTGGTGAAGAAGGATGTTCTTATACACGTATCAGTGCGTGCATGTGAGGCATTTTAGGGACAGATTCATTCACATAACACACAGATACGGGTACCTAAACACCTCTGTTTAGGAAACATCTCTGAGTTCCTCCTGCTGCAGTTTTCCTTCAGATGATCCTCAGCTCAGCTCAGTGGTGTGGATGAGAGTCAGATGAAGGAGCAGAGATAAGATATCAGCACACATTTGTCATTTAATTGCCTTTTAATAGACAACCATTAAAGATCACTATCCATTAACCTCAATTAACTCGACTTTTCGTGCCTGCCGCCCTGTGTGTGTGTGCGCGTGTGTGTGTTGGGATCATTAAACTTCATATCATGGTGACAAAAATTATGATCAAATTCACTCTTGGTGATCAGATAACCTCCAACACATAAATGAATAGGAATTGTCAAGTATGGTGAAATGAGGCCACCCCTCTCTCTCTCTCTCTCTCTCTCTCTCTCTCTCTCTCGCTCTCAGATTGAAGATTCAGAATAAAAGAAGATTTATTGGCATCAATCATAATATAGCCAAAACATTACAAAAATAATTACAATTGCAATAAAATAAAAGTAACAATAAACACAAAATAAATGTCAACAGTAGTAAAAAAAAATCTATAATTAATATGAAGCCCTTTTACTAAAACATACTGTATTTTCGCAGAATAAGGCTCCTAAAATCCTTTAATTTTCCCAAAAATGCGACTTAAGTATGAATTTTACCAGGAGCAGTAAAGCCGCTCTGCTGTAGTACAAAGTTATTAAGGAGTTTCAGTGAAGTTTCTTCAGTGCCGAGTCTGGAGCAGTATTAGCATTAGCCGCTAACCACAGTTTTAGCTCTTTTGCCATTCATAGGTGAGTATTACCGACCTGTAGCCTGCTGCTAACCTCAGTTAGCAATGCAGGAGCAGAATTAGCATTAGCCTCTAACCATGATAAGCGATAAGCTCTTTTGCTGTTCAGAGATGAGTATATCAGACTGTAGTCTGCGTGTTTACTGTGTTAAAACAAGCTACATGGGATGAATCGCTAGCTGATAGTGCCCTGGCTTACCAGAAGACTAAGGGTCCCTTAGTGTAGCACTGTCTGGTGGCATTTACTAACTATGCTAAAATACTGGAAATCTAGGATTACTGTAAACAAACAGAAGTGCTTTACTCACCCAAATAAACAGGAGAGTTTTCAGAAGAGAAATCTGTGCAGATTAACATCCAGCTATTTTTTTTACTAAAGCACTTCCCCCAGCTTAGAAGGAATGGCAACATCTTTGTTCCTTACTATTGTCGCTCAAAATGCGCCTTCTAATCTGGTTCTATTCATTATGTATGAAAATAGACTAGAAAATAGACATGCATTGACAGTGCTCCTTGTAATTTGGTGGACCTTATAGTCCGTAAAATATGGTATATATAGAAAACATATGTACTTACAGGGGTTGGACAATGAAACTGAAACACCTGTCATTTTAGTGTGGGAGGATTGATGGCTAAATTGGAGCAGCCTGGTGGCCAATCTTCATTAATTGCACATTGCACCAGTAAGAGCAGAGTGTGAAGGTTCACACAGTTTTGCTCAAAATAGTGCAATGCACACAACATTATGGGTGACATAGCAGAGCTCAAAAGAGGACAAATTGTTGGTGCACATCTTGCTGGTGCATCTGTGACCAAAACAAAAAGTCTTTGTGATGTATCAAGAGCTACGGTATCCAGGGATATGTCAGCATACCACCAAGAAGGACAAACCACATCCAACAGGATTAACTGTGGACGCTGTAAGAGGAAGCGGTCTGAATGGGATGTTCGGGTGCTAGGCCGGATTGTATCCAAAAAACATAAAGCCACTGCTGAACAAATCACGGCAGAATTCAATGTGCACCTCAACTCTCCGGTTTCCACCAGAACTGTTCGTCGAGACAATAAATTATTGTGGTCTAACAGCAGGTGTTTCAGTTTAATTGTTCATTGTTGGAATAGTGCACAGGAGTGTGTGTTCCTGCAATGAAGACCAAAGGTTATCTGACATTGTCAAAATTGCACCCAACGCCATGAAACCAGGTCTACTGGACGTGTGATCTTGAAGCTGACCACAGTGCCTCCACACACTGATTTGTTGGTCATCACCACCAAGACAAAAGTGGAACTCCTCACTGAAGATGACTCCCGGTGTAATTAGTGTAAAGCTCTCAGATGATATGTCTGTGTGTGGAGTGTGTGTGTGAGCTCTGGTTAGTGCCGGGTCACTGCTGTAGATTAGAACAGTGAGGGGTTAGCTTTCATCGTTCACACACACACTTTACCTGCATGAAAAATGAATTACACCCTGAGATGAAGTGACAGGAGTGTGAGTGTGAGGAGGGGGCGGAGGAGTGACCTGGAGCCGGGGAGTGTGGGGGCTGAGTGAGACGGAGGAAGGAGGGATGTGTAGGGGTTGATTGAGAGGGCAGGTGGGGTCATCCCTCCAGATGAATAACGTGGTTATGACAGCAGCTGTAGCTTAGCCACGCTCATGACCTTATTAAAGATGACACAGTGGGACAGCTGATTACACACACACACACACACACACACACTCACACACACACACACACACACACAGGTATGCGCCTGTATTGCTATTCTTGCAGGTTGTAATGTTGAATTAACATGCACCATGCTAAACCTGGACGTATTCCATTATGTTCTATAGACTTAAGCCAAAAATGTCAGCCGTGTTGTCAAATTTGTCAAACACCAGAGGTGGAGATGTACTCACCTACTTATTTGGTAGAGCCACCCCCATGTCCCAGACCCAGCACTGTGTCTCAGACTGCCTTCATTAAGTTTACAGCACAGCGTAGGACAAGAAGCAAAGTGATTTTTCCCCCCTGGATTCCCAGTTTGTTCAGCCTAACCAAGTTTATGTAATTTATTGCTAAACCATTTTAATTTCCATTAAAATAATAGTATATGTTGAGTATTACATTTATTCTCTTTGTCTCTGCTGTAATGACCAAAGCTACTAATCTTTTTTTTAACTCATGAGCTGCTGTGAGAAAGTCCTCATGCACTACTGTCTAATAAAAGAAGATAAAATAATGTTTTAATGTTATTTTGACTGAGAAAAAAAACTGTGGGCCTTATTTTAGAAATCTATGGCGCACCAGTGAATTATGAATCCTGCATCTGGATTTAGGGCCTGTTGGTGTGTCTTTGGTATCGTGAGGACACAAAAAGAAATCACTATGTAATTTAAAATGCACAAAATGCATGTACTAATCTCTAAGTTATTCATGGATGTGTTTCGGGTATAATGTAAAAAAAAAAACAATCAGTGTGCCAGTCATCATTCATTCCATTTAAGGTCTGGTGTGCTCTGACTTTGATACGTTGGTATCTTAACAGCACAACGCTTTGTGTTATTTTATTCTTTATTCAATTTAATTGTGGAGGTAAAAGTCAGGTTTGAGTGGTGCAGCACATCTGTGTGTGTGTGTAAGATAGGTAAGATTGGGCAGCTGAGTGTTGACTGTTGTCAGGGTTTTAATGAACTGTATTTCCTGCTGCCAAAATAGAAACACGTCAGATATTTACCTGAACACACCTCATTTCCAGACCACCATGCTATCGGTGTTAAGATATTCCTAAACTCAGAAGCTATTTTAATGGCGTGGGCGCAAAGTGTGAAAATAGACTCTTAATGGGGTATAAGGTAGCAGCAAGCATCGCAATGCGCCAATGTGCAGGACGTATGATAGGGCTCTATAAATGTGACAAGGGAGCTGTAGGCCGAATACAAATATTGTTAAATTATTGGCACATCCAGAACATCTCTCTCTCTCATCGACTCTTTCTCTCTCTCACCGACAAAGGTTGGTAGGAACCTGGGTGTTATGGTTGATGACCAGCTCTTCTTTACCCATCATGTGGCCTCAGTTGCTTGATCCTGCCACTTCGCGCTTTATAACATCAGAAAAATTAGACCATTTCTGACGCAACAGGCCACCCAACTCCTGGTACAAGCAGTCGTCATCTCACGACTCAACTACTGCAATGCCCTGCTAACTGGCCTCCCGGCCTGTATAGTAAAACCACTCCAGATGATGCAGAACGCAGCAGCACGTCTGATCTTCAACCAACCAAAACGGGCACATGTCCCCCACTGCTCATTGAGCTCTATTGGCTACCAGTTGCTGCTCGTATCAAATTAAAGCTCTTACAATCGCCTACAAGGTGACGACAGAACAGCTCCTTTCTACCTGCACTCACTCCTGAAGGCTTACGCTACCTCCCGGCCGCTGCGCTCCTCCAATGAACATCACCTCGCTTTACCAAACAAACATTCACACAAAGCAATCCAGACTGTTCTCATACAGAGTTCCCCAACGGTGGAACAAACTACCTTCCACTACCAGATCAGGAGAATCTCTCACTATCTTTAATAAACTCCTGAAGACAGAGCTCTTCAAAGAGCACTTACTCTCTTAACACCTCTAACTAACTACCTTCTACTACCAGATCAGGAGAATCTCTCGCTATCTTTAAGAAACTTCTGAAGACAGAGCTCTTCAAAGAGCACTTACTCTCTTAACACCCCTAACAAACTAACTACTTCTAACCTCATTTCCTTCTTCCCCTCCTTCACTCCTCTATCCCATTATTTCCCTTTGACCTCATTTAGGCCCTATCTAAAGTTGTTTTTCCTTCTATCATTTCTGTACTTCACTATTGTAAGTCGCTTTGGACAAAAGCGTCTGCCAAATGTAATGTAATGTAATGTAACATCTAAGGCTAGTTAAATGCTAATTAGCTAGAAATCCATTTTACACTAACATCTACATTACACTAACTTCATACAGAGTCTAACTACTCTAACTGTTTGACTGCGTGACTGTGTAAATAGTTAGTTGCTTGACTGACAGCTTGACTACAACTCAGCTAATGTGTAAAATGAAAAGGAAAGATCTGTTTCAGCTAAGGCTGCCTGTCAATCACATAATTCTTAAGTGTAGCCCTGCCTTCTTGCGATGATGCAGCAGAATAAAGTTTAAATGTGGTTTCTGGTGGAATAAGATAAAACATTAAGAGACTAAACTGTTGGAATGGTTGGGACACTGCAGAAACTGCAGAAAAGACTTTAGTTTAGAGGAGTATAATGAGATAAAAAAAATGGGCGTGGCTGTTTTGTTATTGAAGCAATTAGTGGGATAAGCCAAGCTACACATCATAATGCATCCAGCTGGCAGAGACACTATATCTGTCTTTGGTGAGGATGCAGGACAGCTTGTCTTCTTGTGGCTCTTTTATGAAGATCATATTTGTGCTGGTCTGGAGTTGTCTTGTCTTGAAGATATAAAAAGAAAGAGTAAGAGATAGAAAGAGAGAGAGAGAGAGAAAGAGAGAGAGAAACATTAAGGGTGATGAGGTTAAAGCGGGCTAAGGTGAGTCTGAGCTGAGAGTGTAAATATTGTATGACAGCTCGACTGAATCCCCAGCCTTTATAAATTCATCCTGTTCCCCTGTTAACCTCAGCTATCACACACTCAACACCACAACTCCAGTGTCTTAATGCAGTGCCAGTGCTGGGCTCAGGTGTGTGTGTGTGTGTGTGTGTGTGTGTGTGTGGTAAGTATGAGTGATTAATAATTAATGTGTACAGAATAAAAGTGGTAAAATGACTGAAATGTGAGCGTCTCAGTTCATATTGTCTGTCGTATGGGTGTAGGTGTTTAATAAGGTGATGGATATAGACCTGTAAAGTCTTGACCACAATTACACTCAGCATTCTGGACTATGGTGCTGGCACTATGAGGAAGAACGTTGGATTAAATCTCGATCATGCGGCTTGCCATCAGCAGCCAGAGTCCGAGAGAACAGAATTGGCCTTCCTCTCTTTAGGTGATGGATGGCGCTCTATCCACACATCCCCCTACATCACATCAAGATGAAGTCCGTCAGCATGAGGCGTCTGTGAGCTGATGTATCAAAGTCATTGCGCTTTTGAAAACACTGAGGCAGTGGCTGACTTCACATGTATCTGAAGGAGGCATGTGCTAGCCTTACCTTCCTGGTGTTTGGGGCATTACTAGTGATAGGGGAGTGCAGTTGAGTCGGTGGGGTAATTGGCATAACTAAATTAGGGGGGAAAATGCTAATATTAGCTCTTTAATACAACAAATGACATTAAGTCTATCATAACACTCCATTCCATTTAATTCCAACTGATCCTATATATCTCAAGATTTCAGTAGGATGTTGAAACTGGAATATTCCTAGTATAAGTATAAGTTGGGAGAGCCTCACTAACCCCAGCTTGTTGAATCCAAGATGATTGCCCCAACAGTAGTAAAAACAGTAGTATTATACAGTTTACTATCACTTTTATCTATTAGTTTCCAATTAAATCAGTCCTACACTGTATTTTCAGTAACTTCTCGTGACCACCTTGACCACTCTACTTAATGCCCAGACTTGACAGTCCTCATTTTGTAAAGAGCAGAACTTTGGTTCCAAAAGCTTTATCCTGCATTTATCCTGCTTTTTTCATTGTTTAATGTGTATTGGGATCATTATCCTGTTAAAACACACAATTGTGGGTAGCAAGTGTTTGTCTTGTAATGCTGTGCACTTTTTCCACCAATGCAGACCGCCCTTCAAATAACTCAATTTTAGATTCATCAGTCCAAAATGAAGCGGGCTTGTCCAAATGTGCTTTAGCTTTAGCATACGTCAAGCGACTCTGTTTGTGGCGTGTGCTCAGAAAAGGCTTCTTCTGCATTAGTCTCCCATACAGCCACTTCTTGTGCAAAGTGCACTGAACAGTTAAACAATGCACAGTGAGACAGTAATCTGCAGAAAGATGATGTTGTAGGTCTTTGAATCTGGTCTGTAGGTTGACTATGACTGTTATCACCATCCATCTCCTCTGCTTATCTGAGATTTTTCTTGGTCTGGAACTTCAGGTCTTAACTAGAACTGTGCCTGTGGTTTTCCATTTCATCACTATGATCCTCACAGTGGAAACTGACAGCTAAAATCTCTGAGATTTGAGCTTTTTGTATCCTTCCCCTAAACCATGATGTTGAACAATTTTTGTTTTTTGGTCATTTGAAAGAGTTGTTTTTAGGCTCCCATGTTTCCACTCTTCAGAGAAGATTGGCCAATTTAACCCTTTCTCATAATTGTATACACCTGTGTATGTAGGTCAAGGGTCAAAACCAAGCAAATTTTTTATTTCAATAATTAGTGCTTCACACGTATAGTTAGGTATTAGTAAAATTTTAGTAAAATCAATCTTTATTATTCCAAAATATATGTTTTCAATTGTTGAACAGAAAAAAATCCCCTATATTACCAAGATACCAAACATACTACATTACTACCCAAGTAATCAAATCAACCCTCGCTAAAGTAAATGTCGCTTATATCATATTATCAGTAAGCCCGCCTGCAGTCATTTCCATATGCAGTTATAAAAAGCTGTCTGGAAAGGTTATTATCATAAATTACATCAAAGGTAAAAGGGATTAGTGTGGATCAGCTCATGTTAGGTTGCAGATTACAGTGTGTTATATGTGTAAATATTGACATGCATCACATAGATATGGAGCGATGTTAATTAAGAAACGTTATTGCATTCATTCTAATTCCTCTTTGTGATTCACACTCCTTTATCTTAATCTTATCAAACTGTACATACAGTACATACACAGTTTAGTGAAATAAGGATAACACAACATAAGCAAGAGTGTAAATTAAAATGAATGCATATACTATATCAATCCACACTCACCAGCCACTTTATTAGGTACACCTTACTAGGACTGGGTTGGACCCTCTTTTGCCATCAGAACTGCCTTAATCCTTCTTGGCGAAGATTCAACAAGATACTGGAAACATTCCTCAGAGAGTTTGGTCTATATTGACGTATAGATTTTTCTGCTGCTCATCCATGATGAGAATCTCCCATTCCGCCACATCCCAAAGCTACTCCAATACAGATTGAGATCTGGTGACTGTGGAGGCCAGACACTCATTATCGTGTTTAAGAAACCAGTCTGAGAGGATTGGCGCTTTATGACATGGTGCATTATCCTGCTGGAAGTAGAATCAGAAGATGGTCCACTGTGGTCATAAAGGGATGAAGGACATGGCCAGCAACAATATTCAGGTAGGCTGTGGCATTGACACGATGCTCAATTGTTACAAATGAGCCCAAAGTGTGCAGGAAAACATCCATCACACCATTTCAGCACCACCACCACCAGTCTGAACCGTTGATTTAATGCAGCACGAATCCATGCTTTCTTGTTGTTGGCGCCAAATTCTGACCCTACCATCCACCAGAATGTCGCAGCAGAAATCATCAGATACTCATCAGACCAGGTAACGTTTTTTTTTCCAATCTTCTATTGTCTAATTTTGGTGAGTCTGTGCAATTTGATGACAGGAGAGGCACCCGGTGTGATCTTCTGCTGCTGTAGACAATCCGCCTCAAAGTTTGATGTGTTCAGAAATGCTTATCTTCAGACCTCGGTTGTTATTTGAGTGGTTATTTGAGTTACTGTTTCCGTTCTATCAACGTGAACTAGTCTGGCCATTCTCTTCTGACCTCCTCTGGCATCAACAAGGCATTTGCTCCCACAGAACTGCAGCTCACTGGATATTTTCTCTTTTTCTGAACATTCTCTTTAAACTCTAGAGATGGTTGAGTGTGAAAATCCCAGTAGATCAGCAGTTTCTGAAATACAGCAGCCCATCTGGCACCAACAACCAACCACACCACATTCAAAGTCACTTTAATCACCTTTTTCCCCATTCTGATTCTCTGATGGTTTGAACTGCAGCAGATTGTCTTGGCCATGTCTACATGCCTAAATGCATTAAGTTGCTGCCATGTGATTGGCTAATTGGACATTCTCAAACTCTTTGTATGTGTTATAGAGCCAATCTCTCACAAGGAGGTACACTACCTAAAAAAAAGAAGCCTCTGAGAACCTTTATATAGGGCACTGGTGAAGACCCAGTATCTGATCTGTAACCACACTAGACAGAACTGCATGCTGAGTTGGGTGTGGTACTCTTTTTGTCAATGAGTGTACATACAGTATATATTTCAATGGCAGTAAAACAATGTAAATTGAGTCATTTTGGTCCATTTTTCTTGAACTTCCAACCCTTGCAGTTTTCTTTACCCTCCAATGGACATGGCAAAATCATGGGACACAATACCAGATCCTGTTCCATGACTTTTGGCATGTCAGTGTAAAAACACCCTCCACACACACACACACACAAGCACCTCTTCACTGGTGAGCGATGGCTGTGCGGTCCCGAGCAATGATCAGGTCAGGAACTGAGTACAAATATAAAATGATGGATTGCAGATGAGAGCCAGCGCTCCCTCAGAGTCATCTTCATGACGGTGACTCGGGTTTGATTGACAGGTGGCACTACATCGTGTCATTTACCAGTCAGCCGCCTCCCGGACAAACTCATCTGAGAGAAAACACTCGAAATAAAAAGAGAGCATAAATGAGATTGGAGGAGAAGCAGCAGAATAGAAGGTGGGTGGGGGGATGCATATGACCACTCTTTATTCATGGGTTTACTGGGAAGTATCAGTCAGTTCAGGAGCCGACAAGAGAAACACCTTCATTTTCATAAACACACACGCGTACACACACACACAAACACATCATCTTTCCATCACATCATATTGAGATGCCATTCTAATATACAGAATAACACATTGAATTTATATAGGGAATAAAGCATTCAGCTGTAGAGATATAACCATCAGGTGTGTATGATGTTTAAATTGGTCTAGAACTAGGAATGCCACATGTCGTCACCCCAAAACTCATACAATTTACAAAATTCCTGCATAAGAAAGGTTTGGCGCACAGGCCGTCCCTGTGTTTTAGCCTTACCTATATTGAGTCACAAATCAATAATGTAGAATTTTATTGGAGAAAATGGCAGTAAAGTGAAATGAGTTCCTCTCTTTCTCAGATCTGTGATGTGTATTATTACTAGCCCACAACACAACAACCTGGCCAGCTCCAGCAGACCCTGACACTGGATTGGTGTGTCATACTTGTGTATGTGATTGATGAAGTCTCTGGAACGTTCTCCATCATTCAGACTGGCTGCTTTGATTTGTTTATTCTTTCTTTGATCAATGTAATATCAAAAGGTAAAAATGAAAACCGTGTGTTTTGTTGCTGTGTTGCTGTTTTTTGGAAGATAATATTTAATAAATATTTAATTGCTTGATTAGTGGTTAGCACGTACGCCTCCCAGCACTGGGGTCTTGGGTTCAAGTCCTAATCTGTGTGGAGTTTCCATGTTCTCCCTGTGTCTGCGTGGGTTTCCTCCCACAGTCCAAAAACATGGAGATCTGGTAAATTGAATACTCTAAATTGCCCAGAAAATTGAATACTCTAAATGAATCTGGTAAAATTTGATACTCAAAAATTGATCTGGTGTGTATGTGTAAGGTGTGTGGTATGTATGTAAGCTTGTGTGTGTGTAAGTGTGTGTGTAAATGTGTGTGTATGACTGTGCCCAGATATGGATTGCCACTCTGCCCTGGGTAATTGCTGTAGTGCCCGATGCAGTCCTCCAGGTGGAAGGTCGTTTCCGGTTAAATGTATGCTGTGCGCTATTGGCTGCCACTTCTCACCGGTGTGTGGATGATTGTTGATGTATAATGTGCTTGTGTGTAAAACATGTTCATTGTAAAGCATCCTTGGGTTTCGAGAAAGGCGCTATATAAGTTGAACTTCATTCATTCATTCATAATGGTATTTGTTTAAAAAAAGTTACCTATACCTATTGGAGAATGGGGATGTTTGATGGAAATTGATGGTGTTAAGCATTCACAAGGTGCATCAATTAACAGTACATAGGACAGTAATAAACATTGATAATGGTTAAATGGTAATGATAATTAAGATTATTAAATGTTACAAAATTTGAAAGCATCAGATGCATGTAAAAACTGTTAATTAGTAAAGAAATCTGACATTTGTATAATTACTCATAATGTCTTAACTTAAGTGTTATCAAAGTGAAAAATGAATATTTCTTCATTTTCTGCCATTTTTCTACCATTTCTACCAGCACAAAAATGTAATCCTGGTAAGTTAACAAAAGTGAATTATGATATTTCTTTATGTCTTTATTTTAATGTTTTGTTGCACATATATTTGACATATATTTAACTATTTGAGAGCTGTTTTCTATCAAAATAGGCCATAAACAAGCCAACGAGCAAGTTTAAAAACTAATGAAACGTATGTAACGTTCCGATACATCAGCTCACAGATGCCTCGTGCTGATCGACTTCACCTAGGATTGATGAGGGGAAAAAGTACCATCTACCCACCCAGAGAGAAAGCAAGGCCAATTATACTCTCTCAGGGCTCTGGCAGCTGATGGCAAGCTGCATGACTGGGATTCGAACCAGCCATCTTCCGTTCACAGTGGAAGCACTTTAGACCGCTGGACCACTCGGAGCCCCAATGATGGTCTATAATAATGAATGATGCTATTGGACAGTGGAGGATCTTGTTAAGGGGAGAACAGTGGTGTGTTTTGGTGATGGTCTCCAGTTGAGAATGATACTGCTTTGGGACACTGAAGATGTTTAAGATAATGATGGTGTTGGTTGGAGAATAGAGGTATGTGATGGAGGATGGCACTTAAAAATGTCTTCTTTTGTTTTGGTGGAGAATGAAGGTGTGGAAAAAGTGGAAAAATAATGTTTTTTTTTTGGTAGAAAGCATTGTGGATCCAGCAGAACTCTTGAGAAAAATTCTGATGTCTGGTGGGAAATGATGGTGAATGATAGTGTTTGATGGACAGTTGTGCTTTTTTAGAATTGTGAATGCTGTATGATTGTGTGTTTGATGGAGAATGATGGGTCACTCTGCACTATTCGCACAACAGCAAAATGTCTAATTCAATATCAATCACACCTAATGTACTGTCAGCTATATTGCCTTTTCCCTTTTTTCCCTTTAATTTGCTATAATTGAGTCATCTTGTTCCCGATCACGGTGGCAGCTAATTTTCTGTTTGATTAAGTAACATGCAGTTGTTTAATTTTGTGTAATAATGAGCCATTCTTTATGATGACTTTGATTTTTTTTGCGATTGTGTGTCTGTATCATTCTGCTGATAAATATTGTGAGAGGAAAGACAATGAATAGGGAGAGACAAAGGCATAATGCAGTATGAACTGGACCAGATGGTTGTTAAGAAAATTTAAATAAATAAAAAACGTTCATACACAGGCACCTGCACACACTCTCCAACACACACACATGCTCTTTCTCACACATTAACACACACACACACAAACAAACAAAAACACTGCTGTTTTTCCTCAGAAATGGGCCTTGGTACAGGAGACCAAATTATCTCCCTCTTTAGCCTCTAATGACCTCATCAGCGAGTGCCATTTCGCCATTTCTCTTACGTCTGAGCACCGTGTCATCAGCCAGACCACTTTCCCTTGTTTTTTTTTTTTGTTTTTTTGAAATGCATCTAGGCCAGATGCATTATGAAAGGTCATCTCCATTAAAAACAGCACTTTCTTAATGTCACAGCACTTTAAAGACTACCACTGTGTTATAGCCAGGCATCAGTCAAAACGCCGGACCGGTCCTGATATTGTGTTTGTCTATTTATACTGTGTATCAAGAGAAAGAGAGTGATGGTGAATGCTTTAGATGGGTATTAATAATATGATTTTAATTTGTTGGTTTACTGGATGATTATAGTGTTCGTTTGATGGAGAATGGTGATGTTTGATGGAGAGTGATGGTGTTTGATGGAGAATGGTGATGTTTGATGGAGAGTGATGGTGTTTGATGGAGAATGGTGGTGCTTGTTGGAGAATAATGGTGTTTGTTTGATGGAGAATGATGTTTTTTGGTGAAGAATGATGATATTTGTTTGATAGAGAATTATGGTGGTTGTTGGAGAATTATGGTGTTTTTTAATGGAGAATGGTGGTGTTTTATTAAGAATTATGGTCTTTGGTGGAGAATAATAGTGTTTGATGTGGAGAATGGTGGAGTTTGATGGAGAATGATGGAGGTTATTGAGAATGATGGTGTTTGTTTGATAGAGAATGATGGAGGTTTTTGGAGAATAATGGTGATTGATGGAAAATAATAATGTTTGATGGAGAATGATGGTGTTTAATGGAGAATGATATTTGTTTGATAGAGAATGATGGAGGTTATTGGAGAATGATGGTGTTTGTTTGATAGAGAATGATGGAGGTTATTGGAGAATGATGGTGTTTGTTTGATAGAGAATGATGGTGTTTAATAGAAAATGATGGTGTTTGAAAGAGAATGATGGTGCTCATGTGATAGAGAATTATGGCACTTGATGGAGAATGATGGTGTTTGGTAGGGAATTATGGTGTTTTTTGTTTGATTGAGAATGATGGTGTTTTATGGAGAATGATGATATTTAACAGAAAAGTATGTTGATTGATGAAGAATGGTGATATTTGTTTGATAGAGAATGATGGTGTTTGTTAGAGAATGATGGAGGTTATTGAGAATAATGGTGTTTGTTTGATAGAGGATGATGGAGGTTATTGGAGAATAATGGTGTTTGTTTGATAGAGGATGATGGAGCTTATTGGAGAATAATGGTGTATGATGGAGGATAATAATGTTTGATGGAGAATGACGGTGTTTGATGGAGAATGATGGTGTTTAATGGAGAATGATATTTGTTTAATAGAGAATGATGGAGGTTATTGGAGAATGATGATGTTTAATAGAAAATGATGGTGTTTAAAAGAGAATGATGGTGCTCATGGAATAGAGAATTATGGCACTTGATGAAGAAGGATGGTGTTTGGTAGAGAATGATGGTGTTCTTTGATTAAGAATAATGGTGTTTTATGGAGAATGATGATGTTTAACAGAAAAGTATGGTGATTGATGAAGAATGGTGATATTTGTTTGATAGAGAATGATGGTGTTTGCTAGAGAATGATGGTGTTTGTTAGAGAATGATGGTGTTTGTTAGAGAATGATGGTGGTTGTTAGAGAATGATGGTGTTTGTTAGAGAATGATGGTGGTTGTTAGAGAATGATGGTGTTCAATGTAGAATAATTGTGTTTGATGGAGGATGGTGTTTGGTGGATAATTATGGTGTTATGGTTTTTGATGGAGAATAATGTTTTTCTTTGATTGACAATTATGGTGCCTGATGGAGAATGATGGTGTTTGTTGGAAAATGATGGTGTTTGATGAAGAATGATGGCGTTTGGTGGAGAATTATGATATTTGATGGATAATGAAAGTGTTTGATAGAGAATGATGCTGTTTGGTTGAAAATGAAGGTGGTAGGTGGAGAATAACAGTGTTTGTTTGATGGACTCGAAAATGAAACATTATTAGTTTAAGAATGAAGGTATTTGATCTAAAATTAACACTTTGGTTGCAGGAGGTATAATATTTCATAGTGAATGATTTTTTTGGAGAAAAAAATGTGTCTGATCTAGAATGTTGCCTTTTTTCCAGAACAGTTTTTGGTATTTTCCAGTTCTGATTAAAATGGATTATTGTGTAGAATCAGAGAGCAGCAGGTGCATCACTGTAAGTGTTTAAAAGAGACATCTTTGGATTTGGTTTATGTCCAGATAGAGTATATAGTGTGCTTTCCTGATATTTAAGGCAGAAAAGGGCTTCTATCTGAAGAGTAATACGCTGCCCTGTATCTGATATGTAATTTCTATTAGACTCTGTTTGACATTTTGCCAAATATTAAAATTTTTTGGAACATTATTTCCTTATTCATCTCATTTACTCAGACTGAAATGGGATTGACCTGATCTTTAATACTGAGCCACAGAATGAATTCATTGCCGGCTCTTAGATGTGGGTGCATGGATGTGTGTAAGTGTGTGTGAGAGAGAGAGAGAGAGAGAGAGAGACAGAGAAAGAGAGAGAGAGAGAGAGAGAGAGAGAGAGAGAGAGAAGGTTGGTAGATTGTATCTAAAGAATAATGTTGTAGAACTCTGAAGGGTGAGATGAATTGAAGGTGTTGTCACCTATTTAACACTGCTGTTAAAGTGCATAGTAACATACAACAAATATGTAGCTCTAATACAATGATACGTAAACCCAAAATTTTAATCTTTGCTTCACAACTCGATACTGAGTCTGTATTACCCTCATGCCTGGCATTAAGCATGGTGCCAATAGGTTTATATAGATTATATAAAAAAAAAAACAAGAGACCACTTAAAAATGAACCATCAAACCAAGCTGAACTGCTTGAATTCTTGCACCAGGAGTGGCATAAAGTTATCCAAAAGCAGTGTGTAAGACTGGTGGAGGAGAACATGCCAAGATCCATGAAAACTGTGATTAAAAACCAGGGTTATTCTACCAAATATAGATTTCTGAACTCTTAAAACTTTATGAATATAAACTTGCGTTCTTTGCGTTATTTGAGGTCTGAAAGCTCTGCATCATTTTTTTTTTCAACCATTTCTCATTTTCTGCAAATAAATGCTTGAAATGACAATATTTTTAGTTGGAATTGGAGAGAACAATTGTCCAAAGTTTATAGAATAAAACAACATTGTTCATTTTATTCAAATGTATACCTATAAATAGCAAAATCAGAGAAACTGATTCAGAAACTGAAGTGGTCTCTTACTTTTGAACTGTTTTTGCAGGGACTAGACAAGCTGTTCTTGTGTATTTGCATAGGTTGTGTCAGCAATAGGTGCAATTTAAAATAACTGATTGCAATTACTTAAAAGTGTAATTTAAAAGTCTCTCCATTAGGAGGCGAAAATGCATTGAAATTAGCTAGCATAACCTCAGATTCTAATCACATTGTTCAACTATAGTATTAATAAATGCCTTATTGCATGGTAGTAACATATTAAGACTTCACTGTTTGTCAAAATGAAGACGAAAAGTGACAGTTTAGTATAAGGTCTGACTAAAAGCAGAGTGGTTCTTTATGAAGCCAAGAATGGTTCTTTTATGTCATCACTCCTTTGAATGAATCTTTTAAATAATCTTTATTACTAAGCATGTATTTTAATCAAACCTGTATTTATATAGACCTTTATACAACTGATTTTTCCACAAAGCAGATGTACAGCAATAGGATAATAGTAGGAAGAAACACTGGGGGGAACCAAGGCTCACTTGTAAGAGGGGACCCATCCTCTGCAGTTCAGTCTACTTATAAATTAATGATAAGAAGTCAACATACATCTACAGGTCTAATATACATTCAGATTAATAGTCAGACTAGCAATGGAAGCAATTGGAAAATTCATAGAAAGTGTTCATGTAAACTTCAGTATAGCTGGTAGTGCAAGATGAGCAACTAGTCTGGGGCAGGTGGCATAAACTGGATGGTGGGAAGCTAATGTATCTGTGGTAGGTGACAGGGAAATCTGTCTTTCAAAAATTTCCAAAGACTTCCATCTGTGTCTGGATTGAAAGGTGGGCAGTCAATAACTGAAAAGAAGACTCATTTTCTGCAAATAAATGCTTCAAATGAGAATATTTGTATTTGGAATTTGGGAGAAATGTTGTCTGTAGTTTATCGATTAAACCAACAGTGTTCATTTTACTCAAACATATACCTAAAAATAGCAAAATCAGAGAAACTGATTCATAAACTGAAGTAGTCTCTTAATTTTCTTCCAGAGCTGTAGCAGAATAAGGTGTATAAACTGATTTCTGTCGGGAAAAATGTGGTAATACAATATTCGCACATTAAAACTGTTGGAATCATTGGGCAACATTATTGGGACGCTGAAGATGAAACAACTGTTTAGAGTAGAAAAATGAGAGATGAAAATGGGTGGGTTTTACATTTTTGTCATTGAAACATGTAGGGTGATGGACTGAGCTACAAAACGTCATGCTGCAACCAGCCAGCAGAGGCAGTAGACCAGTGGTATCTTTACTTTACTATCCATGCCTGTCGAGGATTAAAAAACTGACCATGATTCCATTAATAAAAGTATAAAAAATGAATGGTAAAGGTTGAAAATACAGTATTAAAGGGGTGAATCTATTTTTGTAGGCACTGTATTCGTGAAGAAGTCAGAGTTGTAAGTTGTAGAGCACAGTTTGTTGGTAACGGAGAAGGAAAAGTCCTCCATACTGGAAATGATATAAATGATGTTTGGTTATTAATGTCCCACCAGTAGGCCAATAATCCTAAAATCAGACTAATTATTCCAGCTATCTCCCAAACTGATGCATGGCTCTGATAATTGGAAAATGATGTATGGATATGATTATTCTCTCTGCGAGGGCTAATTTTCAGCAGGTGCTGGATGGTGGGGATGATGATAATAATAATAATGATTTAGTGTCTGCGGCGCTTCTTCAGACGTAATGTGAATCTGATCAGATATTTATTTATGGTCACGTTCTGAGCCTCGCTGTTAAACAGCTTTCCGGACCGGCGCAAGGTCTTACTGTCAAGTACCTGAGAGACATTAAGCTGAATGGCCTTTCATCTTATCAATGTTTCACGCTTGCATAAATGATACACTGTGTAATGCAGTATACAGAATTTATCTATAAAATACATCGCGGACTGAGTAACACTGGGGCCTTCAAGGACGTTCAGCTTTTTAAATGAACGGAATTTGTGGAAGAACCCTGTATATCTGGTTTATTACTTATCAACTCAGATGAATGACTATATGATGTAGAAGCAATTTAACTGGTTTCATTCAACTCAAATATAAACACTTAGCTGGAAATCGAACATATATTAATTCTGCATTCCATCTGAACTTGGATGTTATCATTTTCTATGGAAGTTACTACTGAATTCCTAATGGAATCCCCTCATACATCAACAGTAGTAAAAGCAGTAGTGTTATTATACATTTTATTATCCCTTCTATCTGTAAGTGTCTCATTAAACCAGTTCCATAGATAGTACTGTCTAACCTTTCTATGTATTTTTCAACATAATTGAACGGTGTTCGGATGTGCAAAATAGAGTATGATGCATTATTATGTACAGTTTCTCTGATTTTTCTATATAGATGTGACATTTCTAAATAAAAATATTGTAATTTACAGGAACGAGAAATGGCTGAAATAACAAAAAACGATGCAGAGCTTTCAGACCTCAAATAATGTAAAGAAAACAAGTTTATACTCATAACGTTTTAAGAGTTCATAAATCAATATTTGGTGGAATAACCCTGTTTTTTATCACAGTTTTCATGCACCTTGGCATGTTCTCCTCCACCAGTCTTACACACTGCTTTTAAATACCTTTATGCCACTCCTGGTGCAACAATTCAAGTAGTTGGTTCAAGCTTGGTTTGATGGCTTGTGATCATCCATCTTCCTCTTGATTATATTCCAGAGGTTTTCAATTTGGTAAAATCAAAGAAACTCATCATTTTTAAGTGGTCTCTTATTTTTTTCCAGAGCTGTATTTTGATGGGATTTACATTTTTAAACATGAACTCCTTAAAGTGTCACGTCTTAGCCCTGTCTCATGTCTCTGTGTGTCTTCCCCACGTGACCTGTGCTCCCCTGTGTCTCCCGTCTCAGTGCTTTTCCACCACTTGTCTCATTTGTAGCTCCGCCCCTTCCCCAGGTGTTTCCAATTATAGTGTGTTTCCTGTTTCTTTAAATAGCCTTCCTCTGCCACTTTGTCTCGGTCGGTCTTTGCACTAACCTCTGTTGTTTTGTCTCTCCATGTTTCTCCGTGTCTGATAGCCCTAGTCTTTGCTCCGTGTTTACCTCTGTTTATCTCTTGTGTATATTTCTAGTTTCCTGTTTATTTCCATTGTTTTCTCCCTTGCCCTGCTTAGTTTAGTTCTCCTTGTCTAGTTTAGCTTCTTGTTTATTTCCTTGTGTATATATCCCTGCCCAGTTTTGTTTTGTATTTATTCAGTCTCTCGTTTGCTTCTTTGTTTATTTACTCATGGTTTGTTTGTTAGTTATTATTTATCAAGTTTAGTTCCTTGTTGTTATTCCCTGTTTGTTTATTATTGTTATCTCTAGTTTGTTTATGTTCTCTAGTCTCCCTCGTTTATTTTGGTTTATTATCTTTGTTACGTGTTTACTTGTTTCTTTGTCTATCTTTGTTATTTATTTAATAAATTATTTATTTATTTCGCCCTTACCTGCACTTGCGTCCGTCTCCACATCTCCCTGCCTGGGTCATCCTGACATAAAGCCTCAAAACCATCAAATAATTGGTAGAATTGTTTTTTTTTTTAAACCATAACATTTATTTGACCTTCTGAATTATTACAAAACAAAAAATAATGAAAAAACACTTTACATGTAAGATGTTTATGTATCATATTTTATACATCAGGATCTATTGGTTTTTTTTTTTTTTTTGTATTTATTGTATTTTTTCTAGTGCATGCAGTGAATGGATAATCCAACAGGGGGCAGGAAACATGTATCCAATTGGATTTAATTATAAACTTGTTTTATTGTATTGTTTAATTTTAAGATAGCAATGTATCTGAATTCAATCACAATAATGTTGCAGATTTAAAATTAAAAAACCCAAATGCTACATATATGGGACACATTGCTTTACATTGTTGAATATTAGAATTACAAGAAAAAATATGAATTCAAGATTCAGGATTCCGTATTTGGCACACATGCCTGTTCCTTTATTATTCCATTACAAGTGCCATAAAAAATTGTCAGAAACAAAAACAGGCCGATAACAGAGGCAACAAACAAAAGAAACACGCTGTAGAAGATTCAAAAGTTCAATACTCAGCGATGGACAGAGAAAACAGTGGGGTATTTATACAATCAGACCAGGTGCAAACAATCAGTAACTCGGAGAGCTGGAATGCCTTAGCATCACATGATCAGCAGAAGTTCAGCATTTAATCCGGTGTGAGGGCATGCTGGGATTCAGAGTCTTTGTTGTGTAGAATAACAGCATCCGGATTGACAATATTGCCTATGAATTATTAATAAACCCCATAAAGTTCTTGAAATGAGAAATCGCCGCGAACATCTCAACATAAAATACTAAATTATACTATAAGGGCTCCAAATGACTCAACAGTCCTTTGGTCCAAAGGATCACAAGTTTAAATCTCGGGTCATGCTGCTTCTCCATCAGCAGCCAGAATCCGAGAGAGTAAACTAGGTCATGCTCTCTCTGTGTGGGTTGAGGGCGCTCTCTCCCTTCATTGCTCCCGTTGTAATTCTGCCAGCTGATGTATCGGAGACTTGTTATTTAAGTTGTGTGCTTTGGGTCATTGTCTTGTTGGATTGTCCAGAGCACTCTGGAGAAGGTTTTCCTCCAGGATATCTCTGTACTTGGCCACAATAATTTTTTCTTCAATTGCAACCAGTCGTTCTGCCCCTGTTTCACTGTTGGGATTGTATTGGGCAGGTGATGAGCAGTGCCTGGATTTCTCCTACACATACCCCTTAGAATGAGTGTCAAAAATTTAAATCTTCATCTCATCAGACCAGAGAATCGTGTTGCTCATAGTCTGGGAGTCATTTACATGGGCTTTTTTCTATGTCTGTTTATGTCTGAGAGGCTTCCATTGGACCACTCATAAAGCCATAAAGCCCCGACTGGTGGAGGACTGCAGTGATAGTGACAGTTGACTTTGTGGAACTTTCTCCAATCTCCCTATACTGCATCTCTGGATCTCAGCCACAAAGATCTTTGGGTTCTGCTTTACCTCTTTCACCAAGGATCTTCTCTTACGATTGCTCAGTTTGGTTTGGACGACCAGGTCTAGGAAGAGTTCTGGTCGTCCTAATCTTCTTCCATTTAAGGATTATATATATAGGAGTCCACTGTGCTCTTAGAAACCTTGAGTGATGCAGAAATTCTTTAGGAACCATGGCCAGATCTGTGTCTTTCCACAATTCTGTCTCTGAGCTCCTTGAGGTCAGAAAAATGTAAAGGGGTCTGAATACTTTCTGTACCCACTGTAAACCTGACTATGGTCGGATCCCAAACCCTGGGAACCTGAAGCCTTACTAAAGAGTAAAATGCATACAAATGGTGCATACAATGGAGGCTGGTTGATAGATGACCTAGATGATAGGAAATTTGGACATTTTCAAATTGTCCATCCTGCTCTTAACGATTCAACCCATCTCAAAGAAATTTGAGTCTTTGAATGCATCAAAGGTGCAATCAAGCAATCTCTCACCAGGAGGTACACTACCCAAATACAGCAATTGTGATTCATTTTGAAGGGCAGCGGGGGAGGCATTTTTTTTCTTTTATATATCTTTTACTATCAATGAGCGTACATTGGTCGTTTCCATTCCGGTTTGGGTCAGTTTAGGGTTATTAGTGTGCGGAGCTGCGGGGCCGGCGCTGAGCTGATTGATTGTGAAGGGATGCGGGCTGGAGACACAGGTGCTGTATTGCCTGTTGTGGGCATTGTGTGAATGTTAATTAAATGCGTGGCGCATCCAGGAGCTTTGGTTGGTAATCCTTGTTTAATTGTGTGTGCATGTGTTTGTGTGTGTGCGCGCGTGTGTGTGTGTGTGTGTGTGTCCTGTGACTGATGCAAGCCTGGCTATAGCGATTACAGGCCTATTGCATGTATTTGATGGAAAATGTGGGGAAATGAGGCCGCGCTTGGGGAGGTTTTGTCATGTGTGTGACTTTAACTGTGAATTTCTGCGTGTGTGTGTGTGTGTGTGTGTGAATGCATGTGTGTGTGTGTGTGTGTATGTGGTCACAGCTTGTTTGCTTGTTTTTGTGCTTTGCCAGTGCAACCCACATAGGAATGGGACCAGAGTTACCAAAACCTGAACAGAAAACAGCTGGCGTTAAGTGTAACCGAGCACTGGTGCATGTGAGTGTGTGTGTGTGTGTGTGTGTGTGTAGAAGTAACAAGCATGCTCAGTGAATACATCCCTTCTTATAGGCTGCTGATTTCCTGCGAGGGAGAAGAGCGCCTGAAATGGATGTCAAGATAATGAGGCACACTGTTAAAGCGATTCGTGAACGTGTGTGTGTGTGTGTGTGTGTGTGTGAGAGGAAGCCCTTTATACTGATTTTCTCCCTGCGCTGTAAGCCTACATATTCTCATATTCTGTGCAATAACGGGGGGATTGAGCTGTGCATATACGTTCACGTCTGTGCATCCAGGTGTGTAGAAGCAGGTGGCAGCTTGTGGAGCTCCTGGATTGGCTGAAGAAAAGCCATGAAGAACCCTGCTGAGAAATCCAGCTCACGGCAAGCTTTGGCTGACAGCAGGTTTCAGGTTGTCTAAGCTGGTCTTTGATGGTCAAGGTGGCTAAAAAGCTGGTTATGTAGAGGCAACACAACATACCCTACCCAGCGTACAGCATAACACACTGCACAGGCAGTATATTCACTTATTAACACACACAAAAAAAATATTTGGAACCCAAATCGAACCTGAAAATGTTATTAAAGACTCTTGAGAGTCAACTAGAAGAAATGTGAGTCTTCGAACGCACCACAAAGGCAGTCAATCATCTTTCACCAGGAGGTACGCTACCCAAATCTTGTATCTGCGAGCCTTTTCATAGGGTATTGGGGGAGGCATTTTTCTTTGCATAATATGTTCTGTCCATTTCTTCTCCAACGTGAAAATGCTGAGGCCTGGCTTGATTAACGCAACTCTTTGATTAAAAGTTTTTTTTTTTTTTTTTTTTTATCCACAGCCACAGATACAAAAGAAAAGTTTACTAATTTAGTCTGTGATCCTATACAACTGCATTTAATGAAATGAATGAATTACAAGTGTGGTCAAAAAGTGTGTTTCACCAAGCTTCTGTTTCCAACCACCTCCACCAAACTACCCCGCGATATATACCCTTTGCCCTGATGACGAGACCACAGGTGCATCACCACAAAAAAAGCATAATTAAACATTACAAAAATACATAATTCATTATTACAACAAAATATATAATTTAAACTCAAAACAAAACATTTAATGTCAGTTACTTTGCCACAAATTAAAGAATAAAAATGTAATAGGAATGGCAAATGGCTATAACATAATACAATATTAGAGTGAAAGGATACGTTTATTGGGGAAAACTGTACTGTACTGTTCTGTAATTGAACGGAGGCTCTAATACCCTGTTGGAGCCTGTAGCTTGGATACAAGATGAGCTACAGCATTTGTTGGCCATGGAGGTACAGTATACAGGTTTTCGTATGGCCTCCTGCAGCACATTAATCCACAGATGTTACAGCTGGGCCTGTAGATCAATGAAGTTCAACTTATATAGCGCTTTTCTCATCCACACACTGGTGAGAAGCGGCAGCCAATAGCGCACAGCGTACTCTCAACCGGAAACAACCGTCCACCAGGAGGACTGCATCAGCCACTAAGGCATTTACCCAGGGCAGAGTGCCAATCCATATCTGGGCACAGTCATACATACATTTACACACACAAACTTACATACATCCACACACCAGATCAATTTAGAGTATCCAAGTTACAAGATCTCCTTGTTTTTGGACTGTGGGAGGAAACCGGAGTCCCCGGAGGAAACCCACACAAACACAGAGAGAACATGGAAACTCTGGAAACCCAGATAGGGACTATCTGGGAACCCAAGACCCACCGTTCTGCTCTATACTCGTAGGCTGCCAAAGTTGCCTTTCTTCCAGCTGCTTCTATGAATGCTTCATTGCTGATAACCCTGTAGATGTAGACCTGACAGAACAAAAAAGTGTGGAGACATTCCTAAAAAAAACCCTTTGCTGTGTGTGGGTGAGCATTATCCTGCATATATTTCTCAGAGCTGTTGGTCGTAGACTGGCATATGTAATGACTTTTCGGATCATCACACCAGCAATTTGGGAAGGGTGTTGCTTTACAGCGAAGACTACACTAATTCTTTCACCACAAGGTCTTCATACTCAAACCTGATCATCATCAGATCCAAAACAGAAGGTGATGGTGGTGGTCCATTCATCAGTCCAATTATTCCCCCCTTTAAAGTATGTCAACTAGGCAAAGTGTCTGCAAGTACATCATACAAGCAATCAAAGATCTCTCACCAAGAGGAACTGTACCCAAAATTAGTCACTGAGAGCCTCTATATGAATAAACTTGTGTCAGTTTACATCTATTTAAATAAATAAAAGCCTGCCCCATTTATACCATAAAGTAAATTATTCAGTTTAATACATGTATTTTTATGTAAAACATTTTTTTTTCTCATCTTGGAAATGTTCATATTCTTTCAGAACATCTTTTGTGTTTCAAATGTATAGAAGCACACTCACACATACACTTAACTCTTCACAAACACACCCGCACACACACACACACCATGCATACAGAGGTCAGCGTGCCGCATGCAGCACCTCCGATGTTCAGGCTGAAGTGTTTTCTTTCATCTCGGCTTTCTCTCTGAAGTAGACACCATTCAAATGCATGTAATTGATAGACGCTTCATACTGTAGGTCTGAGAGGGCAAGTGTGTGTGCGTGTGTGTGTGTGTGTGCGTGTGTGTGTAGCCTCTTTATTTCCCACGAGCTCCGGATTGGTCCCGCCAGCGCTCATGAATTTAACATATGCCTGAAGTCAGCAACAACTGAATGGAGAAAAGAGGAGGAGGAGAAAAAAAACAGAGCGAAGGAGAAGAAAAGGAGGAGAGGGGTGGATGGAGAGAAGGGCTGAAGAACAAAGGAGTGGATTGGAGCAGAGGCTGAGCGAGAAATGGGGAAAATAGTGAAAGACTTGTGAGGGTCGAACAAAGCAGACATTAATACACAGTAAGAGAGACAGAGAGAGAGAGAGAGAGAGAGAGAGAGAGATGTATATCGAGAGTAGAGTATTTCCAGTTCTCATAAACAGAACGACAGATTTGAAGAATAAACCTAAGTTTTTTTTTATTGTTTTTCACTTATATCAGAATGTCATAATAAATTAACCAATAGAAATGCTCCAAAATGCTTTGAATACCCGTCTGTAATAAAAGCATTCAGCTACCTTAAGTTGCGCGATTTCTAACTGAAACAGATGTGCAAACACACTCACATGCAGCTTATCATCTCTATCTCCATGTAGAGATGGGTTGCCAATAGAATAGGACTCTCTAGAGCAGATAATAATCATGAATCTACTAGCACCATGCTAATGGTAATGCCAGGTATGGGTTAGAGGGGTATAATCCCCCAGCATTAATCTGTGGAGCAGTGGAATTGTGTTGTCTGGAATTATGGCGGTCAATCTAATCCTGACCTTCAAAAGGCTCTTGTTGATGATTGCAACCAAATCCTTACTGCAATGCCCCAGAATCTAGTAAAAACCCTTTTTAATATCCTTGAATTCTTATGAAACCATATCGTCTCTGTCCAATAAAAAAAAAAAGACTTATCTCCATTTTTGTTGATTTTTAGTTTACTAAATAATTTGAACAAACAAACTGTCCCTTATACTGTGCCAAATTTTCTTGATGAACGGACCAATAGAAACTCTTCAAAATTATCTGGAATAAACTCTTTTTACATTGACTTTCTTTGAAAGTTTACAAGGTTTTTTCTCTCTCCTGTAAAGTTGCTGTTTTGGAGATGTTTTTTTCATTGGACAGACATAATCGATGATATGTCCATTTGTAGTGACATATTTATATTATATATATATATATATATATATATATATATATATATATATATATATATTGTGTTATAATTGTATGATGTATGGACCAATAGAAATTCTCTAAAATTATTTTTTTTTTTTCCTTTTCCTGTAAACGTGCTATGTTTTTATTTTTTCGTGACAATAGAAATATGCATATGGGGCATATAAGACTGCATTCAGATCTCAGAGACAGTGTATGTGTGTGTGTATGTGTGTGTGTGTGTGAGTGTGTGTCCTTGCTGAGTGTGTCTGGATTTTGCTGTTGCAGGCATATTTACGAACAATAGCTGCTTTTGATTGGTCTGACGTTAGAGCTTGAAGGAAGCCCCTTGTCTGTTTGGTGTGTGTGTGTGTGTGTGTGTGTGTGTGTGAGAGACTGGATCAGACATTCCACTCCACAGACCAACGCACATTCCTTCATCTGACACACACTCCTCTTCACACTCCACCACACTGTGTTTCACTAGCACGAGTGCTGGCAGTGCTGTTACTGTCTGACCTAACCCCTCTCTTTCACTCTCTCTCTCTCTCTCTCTCTCTCACTCTCTCTCTATCTGTCTCTGTCTCTCTCTCTCTATCTATCTATGTCTCTCTACTCCCTCCTCAAACCTCTCTCTTCTCAAAACTGTTCACGGTCTCTCGGAGCTGGACAGCCATGGTGAGAAAAGGTTGGAAGCAGGATACAAGTAAAGCGGGAATGATGTCAGTTAGTTGTCAATTCAGCGAGATGCTTGTCCAGGTGTTGCGCCGATTTTTTCTTCCCTGACAGAATCTGACTCCCTTCGAATGGAAGTGTGTGTGGCCAACAGCAGAATAAGTGTCACAGATTCCCATTGGATTTATTTTATTTCTGTTTACAAATAAAGGTTAATCTACAGTTACAGTAGATACAGCAATCACTAATGTAATCTGTTGTACTCATTCTACTGTGTGACACACCTGCGCATTAAGGGAAGACAGATTTCAGCACAACACCCCTTCTATTCCGTCTTTTGTCAATTGTTAAATGGGTGATGATAGCCAGCCTCAACTCAATGTAATTTGTCACATTGTCTGGACCCTCTAAAAAAAGATTTTTTACACTGTAGACAAATCAGACTATAGTTAAAAAAGATCAAGACCGAGACCATCTGTTTTATTCTGATAAAATTTAGAAACATCAGAAGTAAGGAAGGTATGAAACATCCTCAGTCTAGTTTGTTTAGAGTGTAAAAACATTTTATTGGGTGGTTCAGCTTTAAAACTAATTACTGGAAGTTTGATTCAGGTTATCTTCCCTCATCAAACTATAGAAGAAGACGAAGAACTGGTGCCCACTGTAAAGGAATCCGAAAGTGTAAGGGAGGCAGAATTCGATACAACACCTGATAAAAGCATTTTGCTAAATTAATAACACTCTGATATCCAAGACATGCTGTTCTACAAACCAATCAGGAGATGGTTAAGGATAGTTGATAACGACAGGATGTAGTGAAGTTCTTTAGCGGCTTTCGTCACTAAGCAAACCATCTTGGTCTGAACTTTCAGATGTAAAAATCCTAAAATCCCTAAAATCTGATTTTATCTGTTCACATTAAAAAACACATTTTATTAAGAATCTGATTTAAAGTAGATCTATCCAGAATCTATCCAGATTTGAAACCCATGTGAACAGCAGGTGTAAACAGGCTCTGAACTCAAATAAAGAGAGAGGCTGGATTGGGTGTAGCTTTGCTGGCTGTGTGAAGGAAGACAAGAACGGTTAAACTGATGATGAAAAATGGATGAATAAGGATGAAAGAATGATGAAAGGATGGAAGACCTGCAAGGAAGGGAAGGAGGGGGAGGAACGTAGGAAAGATGCAAGGGTTCAAAGTGTAAAGCTAGCACATGAGCGTGTGTGTGTGTGTGTATGAGTGTGTGTGGCTCGGTGGGATTCTCATCATTATCCTGATATCTATAAATATCAGGCTTTCTTTTCTTTATTTATTTTCAGTTTCTGGGTCACACACTTCGCGCCTGGATCTCACAAGCCAATTCTCTCTCACACACACACACACACACACACACACACACACACACACACACACACACACACAATCTGACACGCACACATACCAGTACAGGTAAACAGGAAATGAGCCAGCTATGCACTCTAACACACTTTATAACCCTATAAGGTGCAGTTATTGCCTGCATTTTAAGAAGCCTGGTGTAATTTTACATAAATAACATTGAACTCTTGGGGCCCTATTTTACCGATCTACAGCGCATCAGTCAATTGCGCTTCACGCAGCTGAATTAAGGGCGTGTTGGTGTGTCTTTGGTATTATGAGGGCACAAAAAAAATACGTGTTGCACAGTGCAAAATGCGTAAAAGGCATGTACTAAATCTCCTAATTACTCATGGGTGTGTTTTGGGCGTGACGTAAAATAAACCAATCAGTGTGCCACTTGTCATTAATTTTAAGAGCCAGGTGAGCTCTGACTTTGGCGCATTTGTGTCTTAACAGTGCAGCGCTTTGTGCAGGGTCTCAGCAGAGGATACTGACCTGCGTGTTCACACTGTGAAGGTACACCAGCAGCTTATTTAAAGGGAGAGCAATGTTACTTTACTCTTTATTCTGTTTATTGCTGAGGTTATAGTGTTAATGGTTAAAATGTGATTGGGCTGCTGACTGTTGACTGTTGTCAAGGTTTAAATCAGTCAGTGGCGCACCTGTACTGTATTTCCCACCACAAGATAGAAACACGCAAGGTATTTGACATAGATATAGTCCTAAACTCCTAACCTGCTATTATCGGTGAAGGCACAATACACGTTAGAGCTTGAAAATAGATTGTTGATGGGGTGTAACATTGCAACGAACATTGCAATGCACCTTGCACACGATGTATGATAGGGCCCTTAGTAATCAAACCAAACAAAGTGCCTCACACACATGGCCAGCTACACCACTGACTGTAAATCGTCGCTGTCCACTTGTAAACAACTTGTAAACTTTCAATGGAAGTCAATGTAAAAAGAGGGTTTTTCTGGTTATTTTGAAGAGTTTCTATTGGTCTGTTCATCAAGAAATGTTGGTACAGTGTAAGGGACAGTTTGTCTGTTCAAATTAAAAATGGAGATAAGTGTTTTTCATAGGACAGCGACGTTTTGATGAGTTCTTTCCCTCCAGTTCAACACAAATAAAGCCAAGATTTTCCACCATGTTGTCAAATGTGAAACCAGATCTGCTCAGTAAAAACTGGAGGCAGAGACAGAATTGATAGCTGCCGTTGATTTTGAGAAACACACTGCCAGAAATGCTGGTGAGGAGTGAAAATGCTGGGAAGCATCGCATATAGCAGTCAGTCACCCCTAGTAGTGACATGTGGAACATTAACAGTTCATTGATGTGCAGAACATCCTGCTGCTACAATGGCATTTTCCAGCAGGGAAAACCACACACAGCAAGGGTTTGCCTGGACTTCTTTGGTCTGTTTGGTCTCCACATTTATACCAGCTGAGTATTTATAGGAGCAGCTGAAGGGAAGTCAGCTTCTGCAACCTATGAGTGTAGAGCAGGATCTACAGACCCAGCTGCAACATTTGTGGGTAAATATGCTGCAGTATACCATGTGGAACCTGTATGTTTCCATGACCAACTGTATCTCATCTTGCATCCAGGCTTGAGATCTCCTTTCAATTGTACAGTTTTCCCCAGTAAATGTATCCCTTCACTCTAATACCGTAATCATTGTAATATAAATCCTAGAGCTTTTTCTTGGGTCGTTATTTTTCATACAGTTAGTTATTATATGTACATATAAATACAGTATGCAGACACATTTTTTTTTTTGGATTTAATATGAAGTAATGAAGCAACTGAGGTTAAAAAAAAAAAACTTCACATATTTGTATATTAAATTAACCATTAACAAATTATAGTTTTTTTCATGAGCTCAATTGAAAAAAAAACCCACACAATTATACTATGTACTAAATATCAATGTCAATCACATCCCCTAAACCTGGCAATAAAGAGCTGAAACAGACACCAGCCTTCCAAAACTGGGTTCATTTGACAGTATAATGATCTGATATTGTGTTTTTTTATCTTGTTAATTACATCAGCATCAACAAATCCTGTATATTTCAGCCCACTGTTAAAGTAAAGCAGGAACAGCCAGTGTGCATTCTAGTTCAAAGATGCAGAAATAACACTCTATTATGTATGATTTGCTTTGATTGATGACACAGTGATGATCACAGTGAAATCTCAGAGGACGTGTAAGGGTTAATGTCTGCGCGTCTGCTCCAGCGCTCTATTTCCGCATGTTAGCTCTTCCGCTGAGCTGCGCGTGTATCTGCGTGTTTGTGGCAGACATTTACAAAGCAGAGTGTGTGAACTTTATTTATTGGAGACAAAGCAAATGCATTCATCCATCCTCAAATATCAGTCCACTATAACAGTAAAGGTTACCCATCTCCGCTCCCCTACACAACAAGAGCATCCTCTAATATCTAAAGGTTACTGTCATCAATAGCAAATTAGAAGTGATCCGAGTGTCTACTGTAATCTCTTCTATACGTTTCCCCCACTGGGAATGTCATAAACATTACTGTTCATAGAAAATTATAGGGACACAGGTATTGGGATGCTTAGATTATCACTGTGTTGAGTATTAAAACAGTGTTTTACGGTGGAGTAACTGTATCTGCTGTACAGATTTGATTGCATTCAGTGACAAGAGCCTTGAGTGAGGTCAGGACAATGTTTGGAGGTATCCACCCCACCTCATCCCCAACAACCTACCTTATTTAATAATTAATAATAATAATAATAATAATAATAATAATAACAATAATGCAAACTCACTCCGACGCCTTTCTGTATATTCAATATAAACTCCACCGCACATTCAAAGAAAACGCCATATTTGCAAGGCAAACCCAGATTTGAGTTAGCTCTGAAGTAGTCGCAGAAAGTCAGCTGATTTGAGAGCGATATTTTTTAGTAAAACACGCTTCCTGTAGAAATTGCTAACTGCGAAAGAGAACAAAGTCGCAAATCTCTTTCGTGAAACAAGCCCCAGGGTTCGATCACTCGTAAGGAGCAGTGTGTTTATTTATTTATTTATTTATTTCCTGTCTTCTTGGGTTTACCCATAGACTGTGTATAGCAGGACAGAGCATCGTCTCTCAGAAGTGAAGCCACCACAGGTCGGGGCGCCCCCTGCTGTTCGGTTGCAGAAAGCTGTGTAACCCCATCCCATCCCAACCCATCCCCATAGGTTTCAATGGCAAAACAGAACAACTTTCAATCACGTTTTTTTTTTCTAATAGACTGTAATTCTATTACATTATTAAATAAAACAGCTAGTGTAACCTCAGCTTATATTGTCAAATTTGTATATCCCCACAGAATTCGTTTTTTTAAAACGTCATTCAGCTCTATTCAAAAAGGTGTGGTTATTGTAAAAAGGGCCAATAACAGACCGTCAGGTCCACTCTGCTCCGCTCCTCTCTGCAGCCTGTGACCTCGAGACAACCCTCGGGGGCGGGGTTATTTAAATGAGTAGGCTGTCTCTCCACAGTCTTTCTCCCTCCTCTGGTCTCTACTGCGCAGACTCGGGTTTCAGGATCGCCAACATGGCGGCAGATTTTGGCTTCATTTTTATTCAATGAATGGGAACGACAACACGGCTTCCTTCTTTTTTTACAGTCTCTGGGTTTACCTGCTTTGAGATCAACTGTTCACTCCAACCCTTTGGGCTGGAGAGCTACTAGTCTGTAGCACCCCATCCTATTTCACTTCATTTTACCGCACCTCCACTTGTGGCCCGCCACGTAATGACTTGGAAAGTATCTGGACTAACTGAATTGCCAACCCCTGGTTTAGGGTAAATGATTTGGACTCAGGTTTAGGGTTATGGTCATGTTTAGGGATAAAAATAGGCCCATATTTAGGGTTTACGTATGTTTTATACTACCAGTTTTATCCTTTTGTCCAGTTGGGTTAGCAGTAGCACCAGGTTAAGTGTTATTCCTGGGTTTAGAGGTCCATGCACAAGACACATGCATAAACAGTGTCACACTTCCTGGTTTGGGTTAAAAATAGATGTTAAATGTGTGTGTGGGAGTGTGTGGGAGTGTGTGAGTGGGTGGAAGAGAGTGGGTAAAAGAAAGAGAGTGAATGCACTTACAAGATAGCTGCACAGTGCGGTGCACAAATGTGATTTATAACCTAAAATACACTAAAAGACAGAACTAGGCCAGCGCCGCAGCGAGGAACATCTCAATACGAGCTAGGCCACTGCTACAGTTACACCTCAGAGTGTGTGTGTGTGTGTGTGAGTGTGTGTGTTTATGTGAACACTGTATTGCCATCTTTTTGTGCTGCCATACATTTACTGTATTGGTGAAACATATAGAGACAGTTTGTAGGTTTCTAGTTGCAGACTAGCCCATTCATCACTTACTGTATGATAGACCACCAAGCAAATATTGTTGGGGGTGGTGGTCAGTTCTCGGCAGAGTGGAGACACTGGCATAGTCGTGTTTATGGTAGGTAGTCGGTAGTGTATATGACCACTGGCCACTTTATCCAGACTCATATTGGTACCATCTACTCCAAATCTGTGTTTTTGGAAACAATCAAGCAGAACATGATCAGTTTGTAACATTGGCAATATGCTAACTGGTCTCTCCTTGTGCTTAGACCTATCAGTCTGCTCTGTGGGCGGGATTTACATGCTGATTGGTCTGTTTGCAGCTCCATATCAGAGAGTTGCAGTACAGTTCCAACAAATTCACTATCACTGCCTGTATTGATCATAATAATTAAATAACTGGTACCACTTTAAAATAAGACTACTTTAATAAAGGGTTTATAAATGGTTTACAATTAGTTTATTAATGGTTACTAATTAGGTTGTAAATGCCTTAAAAACATTAATAATCAGTTATAACACATTCGTAGAAAGGGCAACAATGACCTGTTATTTGCCAAATAGTGAACCCACAGCCATCTATACTGTTGCCCTTTCTACGTATGTGTTATAACTGCATATTAATGTTTTTTTAAGGCATTTCAAACCTAATTAGTAACCATTAATAAACTAATTGTAAATCATTTATAAACCCTTTATAAAGGTAGTCCTATTTTAAAGTGGTACCAAATAACTATACACTGTAAGCCTGGATAAGTTGAATTTACTTAAAAATTAGAGGAAACCAGCTGCCTTGAAAAAGTAAGTAAAAGTAATGGGTAATGAAAACTTAAGTTAGTGTAGCCAGGTGGTGAATTGAGAATACACCTTTAAAATGTGTGTCTGTAACTTTAAGAAACACAATCAGAAGTGTTGTCACCCTTAGAGAGGAAAGGGAGGAGCTAAGAGCATGGTAGAGAAGGAGGCTCAAGCTGCAGTGAATGGTGGTGCTCCATTTTAGGATCCATCCAGAGCCATCCTAATGAAATAAGAGGTAAAAATCAGGAAATACTGAACAATATAAGGTTTAGTTGGCCTATAACAGTAGTAGATGCCTATATTGCCTTTCTAAACATGTATTTTGAATGAATCACAACCAGATGCGGGCAGATGGCATTGTTTCTGTGGGGTAGTGTGCTCCTCATGTTCAAGCGATGTATTTTTCTGGGTTACAGAAGCTGTTTGTCCAAGTTCTCTTAAAGAAATGCTCAAATCTTTGAGTTGAGTAAAGCTGAGTAAATCGAGGTGAGCTTAAAAACAAATATAAAAAGAGCTCTGTTAATGGTATTAAGGTGGTATTAATGTTATTTATCTATTTTCTGTAATTAGTGCCACTACCAAATACTGTACTGTGTTCTAAGCTAGGGTTTTACAGTGTATTCATTTTATTTCTATTGTTTTGAGTAAACATAAATCAGAATAAAATACCCGAAAAACTAATTATTTTGTCATTTGGTGTGCGTCCTTTCCCCGGTGACATTAGCATAACTTAGAACATCAAGTCATTGCAACTAAAGGGGAAGTTGACTTAACTTTTTTTATTTTTGTCATACTGTAAGACCGGATAAGTTGAGTTTACTTAACATTTTTAAAGGCAGATGGTTTGCTCATATTTTTTTTTTAAGTCAAGAGGAATTAAAACTTGAGTTAGCGTTAATTAAAAAAAATAAGTTGTAACAACTAAAGTGGAACTTGATTTATTTGTAAGGTTGCCCAGGGGGAATTACTACACACTGATGGTAAATGTTAGTCAAAAACTGTTGGACACACCCAGTATGCAAATAGATTGTGACAGAAGCCAATGGAAAAGAAGCTGCCAATGGAAACAGACTAAACTCAGTTATTATAAGTTGGTTCAACTCAAAGATCTCAGTTTGAATGTATATATGTGCCCACAAATGTTCAACTAACTCCAAATAGTTCCAATTTTATGTAAAACAGACTTAAATCATTTGAGTTCAAACAACGTATGTGTTTACAGTGCGGACTTGTTAAGGCAAAATTAGATAGACAGACAGACAGACAGACAGACAGATAGATAGATAAAACCTTCTAAGCTTTCAATGGAAGTCAATGTGAAAAGAGTTTATTTTTTAGGAAATTTTGCAGTATTTCTCTTTGGTCCGTTCATCAAGAAATTTTGGCACAGTGTAAGGGACAGTTTGCGTGTTCAAATTACGTAGTAAACTAAAAATCGTCAAAAAATTGGCATACTTGTTTTTCATTGGACAGCGACGATATAAAATATGCATGAGGTTGATTTGGGGCTCCATCTTTCTGGTATTCAAGTAAAGATTACAGACCATCTGCTGTTTCTCAAGACTAGTTTCTGATCTCAGAGCTGCTCTTCTCCAGATATTTTTGGATGTTGCTCCAACTCTCAACATAGCAGTGACACTGGCATGTGTAAAACCCCATCAAAACCACTGTCCCACATACTCCCCCATACGTACCATCACCTCAATAATACAGTATCTGGACAACAGTGGCTCTACCAGTGATAAATGGGAAGATGATAAACTGGCTGATACAGTGTGTGTTTGTGTGTGTGTGTGTGTGTGCTCTCTGTTTGTTTTGATGTGTTTAATATATGGCAGTGTTGTGGCGTACAGGGTTGTCTGGAACATTTTAATGAGTTCAGTCAGGGTACAGCACACTCTTTCTACACTCTCCTCACTGACGCCTGTCCAGCCCTGCAGGCTATAATTATATACACAATCCGAGATTGTCCGGTAGAGGAGGTGGGGTCTGCATATTTTTCCAAAGTACCTTAGTTAGCAATCAGAAACACTATGAAAATTTTACTTCTTTTGAGCTTCTTTACACCAGTATAATTAATCCAGTTACAAAAAAGAATGCATTTTCTTCAATTAACATCTACAGACCACCAGGGCCCTATTTAGAATTTTTAAAAGAATTTAGTGATTTTGTCACAGACTTAGCAGTAAGTAATGATAAAGTGATTATAGTTGGAGACTTCAACATTCATTTCGAAAAATTGGATGATCCATTAAAAAAGGCATTCACATCGATTTTAGACTCAGTTGGTATTATTCAAAATATAACAGGACCTACTCATTACTGTAATCATACTCTGGATTTAGTTTTGACCCTGGGTGTGAGCATAGATAACCCGAATATTCGTTCTCAAACCTCCGCAATTTCAGATCATTACCTTATTTCATTTAAATTACATCTTAGTCATAATATACGTACATCCCCTAGCTACTCTGTAAAACGTTCAATTACGCCTTTTACAGCCCAACAATTTACAGATAAGCTTCCAGACTTATCAACTCTAATGTACTCTCCTGTAGACCCAGTAGAACTAGACAAACTAACCGAAGGTTTAGAAAATACCTTTCGCTCTACCTTAGATGTTGTAGCACCCCTTAAACACAAAATAGAGAGACAGAAAAAGCTCGCACCGTGGTACAATGATCAAACTCGTACCTTAAAGCAGTTAGTACGAAATTTAGAGCGTAAATATCGATCAACTAAACTGGAAGTGTTTCACTCTGCGTGGAAAGACAGTCTTGTTAAATATAGAAAAGAACTTAATAAAGCCCGCTCAGCATATCTGGCCTCACAGATCGAGATAAATAAAAATAATCCTAGAGTTCTCTTTAGTGTTATTTCCAAATTAACTAAAAACCAGGCAGGTACTGAACCTCAGATTCCAGCCATTTACACCAGCAACGATTTTATGGACTTCTTCAATAGTAAAATTGAAAACATTCGGGATAAAATTAAACAGATAAATATTACATCCTCTCTGTCATCTGGTCTGGCTGATCTAGAACAAAACTCTGTTACTGAAGTTAGGTTGGAAGTCTTTAACCCACTTCCACAGCTAGAACTAGAGAAAATTATCTCCTCTTCAAACAGCACAACCTGCACACTTGATGCTGTTCCCACAAAATTACTAAAACAGGTACTGCCAGATATAATTAAACCTCTGTTAATGATAGTAAACTCATCGCTCGCCCTGGGCCATGTACCCAAAGCCTTTAAAACAGCTGTAATTAAACCTCTGATCAAGAAACCAAATCTTGATCCTAGTGTACTGTCTAACTATAGACCTATTTCAAACTTACCCTTTATTTCTAAGATTTTAGAAAAAGCTGTAGCCCAACAACTTTGCTCTTACCTGCAAAGAAACCAGATCTATGAAAAATTTCAATCTGGATTTAGGCCTTATCATAGCACTGAGACAGCTTTAGTTAGAATAACAAACGATCTACTTATAGCCGCCGACCAAGGCTGTGTTTCCTTACTCGTACTTCTCGATCTGAGCGCAGCCTTTGATACAATAGATCATACTATCCTTTTAGAAAGACTAGAGAACATGGTCGGTGTAACCGGAACTGCCTTAGCATGGTTTAAATCGTACTTAACCGATCGCTATCAGTTTGTGAGGATAAATGATATGTCTTCCAGTTATACCAAGGTAAGATATGGAATTCCACAAGGCTCTATATTAGGACCGTTATTATTTACATTATATATGCTCCCACTGGGCAAAGTTATTAGAAAACACAATGTGAATTTTCATTGTTATGCGGATGACACGCAGCTCTTCATATCAGCCAAACCTGATGACAGAGTGAGATTAAAGAAAATCGAGGATTGTGTAGAAGATGTAAAATCATGGATGTCGCACAACTTCCTCCTATTAAATAGTGATAAAACAGAAGTTCTCCTATTAGGCCCCAAAGCTGCTAGAAATAAATTATCAGACTTAATGCTAAATCTGGCTGACTTCTCAGCCACCCCTGGTTCAGCAGCTAAAAACCTTGGAGTTATCATAGATTCAGATCTAGCATTCGATAAACACATATCTAATGTTACTAGAACAGCTTTTCTACACCTCCGTAACATCGCCAAGCTAAGAAATGCCCTATCACTGCATGACGCAGAAAAATTAGTACATGCCTTTATTACCTCAAGGCTAGATTATTGTAATGCGCTACTGTCTGGATGTTCCGGCAGTAACTTAAATAAACTTCAGCTAGTTCAAAATGCTGCAGCCAGGGTCCTTACTAAAACGAGAAAATTTGACCATATTAGTCCAGTACTATCAGCACTGCACTGGCTTCCAGTCAAATTCCGCATAGACTATAAAATTCTCCTGTTAACGTATAAAGCCCTACACGGACTCGCTCCTGAGTATTTACAAGACCTCATCTCCTGTTATGAACCACCGCGATTACTCAGATCTCAGGGTGCTGGTTTATTAGTAGTTCCTAAAATTCAGAGGAGCTCTGCAGGAGGAAGAGCTTTCTCTTATAAAGCGCCTCAACTCTGGAATAATCTCCCCGAATATGTTCGGGACTCAGACACAGTCTCAATCTTTAAGTCTAGACTGAAAACTTACTTGTTTAGTTTAGCTTTTGGTAATTAATGTTTTTCCCTTTAGATAAGGCTGCAGATCCAGGGGTTCATGGACAGAGGAAATTGTGGTAAACTGAGATGCTGGTGCTGTTGTTCTCCCACTGCACACGGTCACTCAGGTTTGTGGACGGTGGAGTGGGTGGATGCTGGTGTTTCAGGGTGCCTCCATGTCTATGTTACCTTCTGGCTCTCTGCCTTTAGTTAGGCTGTTTTATTCAGTTCTGCCGGAGTCACTAGCCACACTCTGATAATGTTTTAATATTCTCAGTTTTGCATAAATCCAGTCAAAACTAATTCCATCTCTCTGCTTTCCTCCGAGTTACTGACTGCCCACCTGTCTGACCCGATACCGATGTTGGACCCTCAGGCTCTCGCGTCTCCTGTCCGGCCAGACTGATGGAAGTTTCTGAAGTCAGCTCTTCTCCACCACCACCACAGATCAGCTGCTCATCGACCATCTTACTCTCCACTACAGATTACATCCAAGCCATTAGTGGCGCTATTACACTCCTGAGTACATAAAACCTATATGGATGTATAAAAGACTTTTTAAATTTCTATTTAAAAGCCGTTTGACCAGTGGTAGGATGGTCCCCCCTTTAATGTGAGTCTTGGTCCTCCCAAGGTTTCTTCCTCCTCCTGCAGCTCTGAGGGAGTTTTTCCTTGCCTCCGCGCTCACTGGGGGTTCTGTATTCTGTATTTTCTATGTGTAATGTTTTGCCTGATTCTTTGTCCTGTAATCATGTTTCTGTAAAGCTGCTTTGTGCCAACACCTGTTGTAAAAAGCGCTATACAAATAAATTTGATTTGATTTGATTTGTTTCTCTGCCTATTTGTCTGTTTGTCTCTCTGTTTGTCTGAAGCAATAATGATTATTTTGGTATTCAACTAATCTGGCAGTTATTTTTTCCGATTAGTCGATTAGTCAACAATTAACCCTTATGCCCTCCATCTACAGCTCCAGATGCAGGAAAAGGGCCACCTGCATCAGGAAGGATCCCAGCCACCCAGGACATGCACTTTTTTTGTCCCGCTCCCCTCAGGCCGGAGGTTGCGGAGCAAAACAACAAAACAAAACAACTAGACTTAGAAACAGCTTCATTCCAGAAGCTGTAAGACTCTTAAACTCCACCTAACAACACACTGCACTGACACTTTACAAGGACATTTACTGTTTACAAACAATGTCGATTTAAACAGCCCTGAGACACTTTATCTTCTACTGCTCTATTTCCATATCATGCTGCTATTTGCACTCTGCACACTTGCACTCTGGACTTCATGTTGCTGCTACCTGTCTACTCTCTCTATTTTTTTTTTGGGGGGGGGGGGGGGGTATTTATCTTATCTATTTTGTATATTCTATTTTGTATTGTATTCTTTATTTTATCTCTATATCTATTTTAATAACAGCTCTTGGGTGTAAACTGGGTCGTGAGATCACAATTTCGTTCCACCTCATGTACCACATGTGATGCGAATGACAATAAAATCTCCTTGAATCCTTGAATCTTTGCGCACTGTGAGTACGGCTCCTATTTCTAGCTTTCTCTGTTGTTTTAAAACAATAGTTGAATATGGGATTTTAGATGCCATTTAAACGTCCACATCATTGCCCTTTAAATATCGCTGATAATTAGTGAGGAAATATGTAATCTGTTGTGTTCGGGCACTTTTGGAGACACAGGCTAATTAACAGTTAGTCGACAATTAAAATAACGTTGACAAATTTTATAATTGACATTGACGATTATATAGACTAATCATTGCAGCCCTATTTCTCTCTCTCTCTTCTACAGCTCTGGAAAAAAAAAGAGACCACTTAAAAATCAGGAATTCTTTGATTTTAGCAAATTGAAAATCCCTGGAATATAATCAAGAGGAAGATGGATGATCACAAGCCATTAAACCAAACTAAACTGCTTACATTTTTGCAGCAGAAATTGTACCTTATGACCTTATAACACTAACGAGTCACATGACATTGGGGAGGGGAAATTTAATCAATTTCACTTAGGGGTGTTCCCACATTTGTTGCTACTGGTTTAGACATTAATGGCTGTGTTTTGAGTTTTTTTGCACAACAAATTCACATATTTATACAAACTGTACACTGAATACTTTACATTGTATTGTATTGAAAATATATAAAATATTAAAAAACATGTGAGAGGTGTACTCACTTTTGTAACATACTGTATATCTGTCTGTCTGTTTCTTTTCCTTTCTCTTGTCTAGCTGCCTGTCTTTCTCTCTGCCTTATTGCCTGCCTATCTGTAAGGCTGTCTATCTGTCTGTTTTTACCTGTCTGTCTGTCTGTTTGCATGTATATCTGCCAGACCTCTTTTACTTTATACTACCCTTGTTATTGCATGCTCATCTGTCTGTTTGTCTCTCTCTCTGTCTGACTGTCTTTATATCCTTCTACATGTCTATCTGTCTTTCTGTCTGTCGGCCTGTCTCTCTCTCTCTTTCACAGCGTGAACACAGATAAAAGCATGTAGCAGAAGCAGTTTAAGCTGAAACAGAATGAAAAGAATCGGATAAGGTGAGAAAGAGAAGAGTGCAAAGGTACATTTTTGTAAGTGTGAGAGCTTTGATGTTACCAGTGAAGTACAGTATAGAGCGGCAGGTGTGTGTGTGTGTGTGTGTATGTGTGTGTATGTGTGAGTGTGTGTGTGTGTGTAAGTGTGAGTGTGTGTGTGTAAAAGAGACAGAGAAAGAGAAAGAGAGAGAAAGAGAGATAGATTAATCTGAGAAGTGTGTGTGACTCACAATCGCCACTTTGTCTGTCAGTGTGTGAAGCATGTCTGAAGTGTGCTCACCCACACACTCTTCTCACTCTTCTAATAATGTGTGTGTGTGTGTTAAAGCCAAACCTTCGTTGGGTCTACTATTATTATTACTGATATTCTGTCCATCCATCCATCCATCCATCCTTTAACCCATCCACTCCTCCATCCCTTCATTCGTCTATCTACGATATTGATTTGAAATATGATTTAAAAAATGTAAAATTAATCACAAGAAATATATACTTAATTGTACTTAATACATATTGAGAAATGTCTAAGTATGCTGTAAGTATACTAACAGATTTATGTACTTACTTAAAATATATTAAAAGTACATTAATATTATGCTTTCATCAAATGTTTGAAAGTAAACTTTCATCATTCTTTTTTAAAAAGTACAACATAGAGTATTTAAAAACAATATACTACTATGAAGTACACTTTTAGTTTAATGTAATTCAGTATACTTCTAAAATACTTATTTCCAAAAATACTTTTGTACATTTTTAGCTGTTAATTTTTTTAAAAAAATAACTGTTACAGTAGTTAATTTAAAGTACAATGTATCATGTAACTTTTTAGAAAGCAAATTAAATTAATACTACTAATGAAAAAACACTAAAAATTGTAGTACAGTATATTAAAATATATTTTTTACACCCAACAAAGTATACTAGAAGTGTGCTACCTAAAAAAGACAGGAACAAGAAGCATATTTGTACTCTAATGTAAATAGATCACACATATTTAACATATTTTAAGGTTTCACACATGAAGTAGTATGTTTAAATGTTACTTAAGTATATTTAAAAAGTTCCATTTTAGTACAGTTAAGTACACATAGCACAATTTAGGTAAGACTTTTGTACTATTTTTATACAATTAAAGTATAATAAGTATAAAAAAAGTTGTTTCATTTTAGCACTCTTTAAATATGCTGATTATTAATGTGGCTACAAGTACAGTTTAATGCACTATTTAAGCAATAGAACACCAAAGGTCGTGTGTTATCACGACCAAATCACAGCCGTGATGTTATTCGTGATAACACACGACCTCGAGTGTTCTATTGCTTAAATACATATATATATATTGCTTTTTTTTTTTTTTTACAAAATGAATAAAGGAAATAAATTAAAGAGATTTCAGAATGAATATGCTTTAATATGGACTGTGTCTTCCACCAAAAAGTAGTTCCACAAAAACTGTAACAGAGCTGAAACTTAACTAAAGGTGTATGGTTTATACAGAATAACACCACGAAAGTTAGCTTGAAAGCAAAATTGGGAATAAGTGAAGATGGTGACGTTAGGAGTGTGAAATAACGCTAATACTCTCCTCTCCTGCTCCGTGGAGTCGTCTTCAGGTGAAAGCTCCGCATTTTTTGAGCACTTCTGCTTGTTTTGCTGGGTGGTGTTGGTTTTAGCTAGCCGGCTGGACTATGGTTAGGTTAGCATAGCTTGCTTTAGCTCAGCATTAGCTTAGCTTAGCCTGGCCTGGCTGGTTAAATTATCGTTCTGGCTGTCAGACCTGCATTAGCTGATCGATTTTCCTTCCCTTTTTTCCACAAAAGACGAGCCAGCGTTGCGGGCGAGCATGCTATGGTTGGGCGCTAGTCTGTGCTAAGCTAACGCTGCTGCAGGTGCCGCTGGTGGGGATGATACAAAACTGTACTGTGTATATATACGCCGTTACTCGGCAACGTGTGGGCGGAGTGATACAGGTTTAGTGTGGGAAGGCCGTGATGTTATCACAAATATCAGCACGGCTAGAACACTTCTCAACCAATCAGATTGTGAGGTCGGAACTAACTGTTGTATAAAGTATGATAATGCTGAGTATACTTTAATCTCCTTTTTTCCACTAGGGCACATCCAGATATAAAGTATTGAGTTACTAATAATCGTTCAATAAATTAACTCATCTATCAATCAATCAATCAATCAATCAATCTGTTATCTGTCAGTCACATCATGTGCACACTTCTGTTCCCCAGTCTTATTATCACATCGCGTAAAGTTTTATAATAAGATTAGAAATTGATTAATAAACCCAGGCAGAGTGTTGTAAGGAGTTAATGGATGGCTTCGATTTATGCCAGTGATTTCTCTGCTCTTACAGTCGTGTCAGATAGCAATTTGATAACGACAGCGGTAAGAATGCTAATGGCAATAATAACAGCTCATATAACTAAGTAATATTACTCCATAGATCACGGCGTGATTGCTCCGTGGAGGAGGAGAGGGTAATAGGACAGAACAGTGTAATGATCCTAACTGCAACTCGGGGACTGAGGCAGCTTCGTGTTTATTGAGCTAATGTGTGTGATAGGCTGATGAAATCAGGACGGAGCCCTGCGGGGCTTCACTCAGTTGCTGTGTAGGGAATCGTATAGAAGAAGGCATATTTCAGGACAGTGTGGAGGAACCCTTCTCCAAACCCTCGTAACTTTCAAGCTTTCACCTTCTCCCAGCAGCGACCATCTGGTCCAGAGACATAATACTGAACTATAACATCACTAATGACAACTAATGACAATGACAATTAAACTGCATAAAGAACCATCCAAAACTAGCTGAAACTTACAGAGGTTGGAGAATGAAGCTGAAACATGGTTTTAGACCACAATAATTTATTGTCCCGACGGACAGTTCTGGTGGAAACAGGAGGTTGAGGTACATATTGAATTCTGCCGTGATTTGGGCAGCCGTGGTTTTATGTTTTTTGGATACTATCCGGCTTAGCACCCAAACATCTCTTTCAGACAGCTTCCTCTTACAGCATCCACAGTTAATCCTGTTGGATGTGCTTCATCCTTCGTCCTTAATCAACAACAAGCTATACAATACAAATGACTATATTCACCACTGACAACTGTACAGAACACAAGCTCTACAATACAAATGACTCACAAGAAGCCTAATGTTCACCATGTCCAGAACATCGTCCACTTCTCTAAAGACTTCTCTGAGAAATTTGGGATGATGAAGCATCACACAGTGAAATCACAGTGATTTGTGCTAAGGTAAATCAGTATTCCAGATCTTTTTTTTTTTTTTAAATAACACTGTGTTCTTTGGAGAAAAGCAAAAGGGACCATCCAGACTGAAATCACGGATATTAAAAAGAGTTTATCCCGCATTTGATGGAGTAACTGTCTCTACTGTCCAGGGAAGGCTGAACCATGAAACACAAAACCAACCCCAAATTAAGTAGTGAACACTTCATTGTCTACATAAAAAAAACAAAATATGACAATACTTCTTTGTTTCTGACACACAGAAAAAAAAATCTGTAAAAGAACAATGAATTTCTGTCAGCAGGGGTGTTTACCCCTACTGCTTGAACATTGCCCGAATTGTCCCTTACATATAGGTGTCATAAACTGAATTTGCTTTTTTTTTAAATAATGCTAATTTTAGTAAATTGATAGCTTTTTCTATCATAATTTATATTATTTATATGGATAGACAAATGTGCGTGTGATTATATGTACTCTGATGGGCGTAGTGGTCGGAATTGTGAGGTGTATTCAAGTAAATCTCTTGCTTATTACTATCTTGGCAACAGAAAGAACAGGTGCACCACAGACTGAAATCAACCAAGACAACAGTCAGCTTTCAGATGTTTATTACTATATTTGCAACCTAGGCGCACCTACGTATCAACATCAGTTTTGTGGCAGAGATGAATAAATAAATTATTTCTGTTCATGAAAATTTGAATAAGCAGTGTTTTTTTATTTTTATATAGTTTTTATATGTATTAGAAATTACTTCTTTCATTGCTTGTTTATTTTTATGTACTGTAATTCCTTTTCTGACTACAAAACATATATAAAAAAATAAAAGTGTTTTTTTTGTTTTGTTTTTAATTATTGATATTTAGGATCAATCACTATGGTGAATACAACCTTTTGGGTTTATTTCTCTCCATTTTGGTGGATTTGAAAGATGATTTACGAGTGACTTGAGTTTTTTACCTTTATGAAAATGTAACAATCTGGCAACCCTGGTGTTTCAGTGTCTGCTACAAACAATAAGCTGTCTGTTGCTTAGTAGGGAAACTAGCAATGCTTTTTGGGGTACATTTAGCTCAGGGATTATATGCAGAGATATTTTTTAATTATAAATCAAGATGCATTATGGGAGTTTATATCAAATTAATCAAAATTACGATTCGGAAACAGAAAATATGTCTCACATACCTTAAAAATGCCCTAATACTTCAATTTATAATTAGTTGAGACGTTACTTAACCACGTAATAATGTTTTTTACTGTCATAAATTCTGTTAATTGTGATTCTTACTACTAATATTTCAACAAACAGTGAGTTCTTGTGATTTTAATGTCGGCTTTCTCACAATAAAGTGGTAAATGCTGAAATATGGGCTTCAGGAATGCTACCTTAGCGTTTTGATCCATAGAGGTTTGGAACTTTAAGTTGTAGGATGGTATATAGCGCAGAGAACACACACAACACCACTTCTCTTGTAATCCCACCTGTGCCGGGGAGCAGACCCCTGGACAGAAGCCTGAATATCGTGCCCAGTGTTTGCTAAGCCAATTTCCAATGTTGTATTTATTTCTCAAAGAATGTTCTGATTTCCCATGAGCGCCCCTGACTTCTCAGTGCCCCCATGTGCCACCCCATTTAAAACCCTGGCCTTTCCTCTGGTGTAATCACCTGGAGCCAGTTCATCTCTAAAGTAGTCCTAACATTTAACTTTAATGAGACAAACTCTGCTGTAGCAGCGGCTGGTGTGTGTGTGTGTGTGTGTGTGTGTGTATAGGTGTATGTGTGTACTGTATATGTGTGTGTGAGTGGTTGGTCGTGCTGTGTTTGAGTGGTATTCCTCTGGGGGGTGAGGCGGTGTGTGTCGGAGTGTGTCACTAGACTGTGGAGATATGTATCACACACACAAGTCTGACTCCACAGGTAAACACATCCTTAATAGGATTCCTACCTGACAGCAGGATTGTATGTGTATATATATATATATATATATATATATATATATATATATGTGTGTGTGTGTGTGTGTGTGTGTCTGGGGAGACGGGGTTAGGGTGAAGTTTACCGTAACCCCAATCTCAGCCCTAATCCTTCCTAAAGGGAACATGACTGAACATGATTCCAATTCTAAAGCCCAACTCTAAACAACAGCAGACAGAGCCCTCACTCTGTCCACCTCTAGAAACACACAAATACACACTGGTGGAAACAGGAGAGTTGAGGTGCACATTGAATTCTGCTGTGATTTGGGCAGCCGTGGTTTTATTTAACATTTTTGGATATAATACGGGTTAGCACCTGAACATCCCTTTCAAACAGCTTCCTTTTACAGCGTCCACAGTTAATCCTGTTGGATGTGGTTCGTCCTTCTTGGTGGTATGCTGATTTTACCCTGGATACCGTGGCTCTTGATACATTACAAAGACTTGCTGTCTTGGTCACAGATGCGCCAGCAAGACGTGCACCAACACTTTGTCCTCTTTTGAGCTCTGGTATGCCACCCATAATGTTGTGTGCATTGCAATATTTTGAGCAAAACTGTGCTCTTATATATATTTTACTATATATATATATATATATATATATATATATTCTTCCATTGCAAAAAAGGAAGAAACATAACAGGCATAGGCCATGCATGTATAACGTTACAACATGCCAAACATCTAAGCATGTAGAGAGTTCCTTATGGAATCCTGTAATAATCCATGGCACGCAGCTCCAATATTCTCAGGTTTATGAATTTAGAAAAGTCTCCACCTGGGTTTAACTAAGCAAATGATCTGGGGTTGCTGCAGTTGGTCAGGTCTAGGTTCAGCAACAGTATGTGCTGAAAGAAAGAGGTCACCTGACTATCTGAATATACTGAATATAGACCAGGTTATCCCATCAATGCAGTTTTTCTAACCTGATGGAGCGGACATATTCTAAGATGACCAAGAATGTCATGATTCATGGTGCTGAAATTGTGAAAGAGGGATTCAGGGAGCATGAGATCCAGACCTTAACCTCATTGAGAATCTTTGGGATGTGCTGGATGGAGAAGACTTTGTGTAGTGGTCAGTCTCTACCATCATCAATGCTGCAAGATCTTGGTGAAAAATGAATGCAACACTGGATTGAAATAAATCTTGTTTCATTGCAGAAGCTCATCGAAACAATGCATGACGCAATCAAAAAAAACTGAAAGCGATCCAACAAAAAATATTAAAGTGTGACCTGAATGTGATTTGTGCCAGAGTCGCCAATCCATTTGTGCCATCATTACCAACAAATTCACTGCACTGATTATCGTAGGTGGTGATGCCTTCTCAGATATATTCTAGTACCTATACTAGTTCCTATCCCATTACTTTTGGCATGTCAGTTGGCCAACAGTATCAAATGTTGTCAAAAGAGTTTTTGACATCACTTTTGCCTCTGGTACGTTTTCACCATTCACACATCTGCCATCTGCTGCAGCCGCCTAATCGCTTATCAAAAAATAATAAAGTATTTCAGACACCATTCATCGAGTGTGTGTGTGTGTGTGTGTGTGTGTGTGTGTGTGTGTGTGTGTGTCAACAGTCAAACACAAACTGACATATGTTATTTTAGCCTACACACGCACGCACACGCACACACGCGCACACGCACACACACACACACTGGCTGTGGGTCAAAAGGCCATAGGCAATTTGAAAAAAGTACAAGACGCATTTTTCAGTGTGCTTAAAGAAAGAAAGAGAGAGAGAGAGAGAGAGAGACAGAGAGAGAGAGAGAAATATATATAGAAAAGCTAGAGACAAAGAGAAGTAAAGAAAGAGAGAGATATAGAGAAAAGAGAGAGAGGGGAGAAAACGGTAAAGAGAGAGAAAAAGAGAGATGTAGAAAAGGTAGAGAGAGAGAAATGGAGAGAGAGGTAAATAAAGAGAAAGAGAGATATATAGAAAAGATAGAGAGAGAGAAGTGGAGAAAGAGGTAAAAAAGATGGAGATATAGAAAAGATAGAGAGAAGTAGAGAGAGTTGTGAACAAAGAGAAAGAGAGATATATAGAAATGGTAGAGAGAGAAATATGGAGAGAGATGTAAAGAAGAGAAGTGGAGAGAGAGAAAAAGAAAGAGAGAGATATAGCTAAGGTAGAGAGAGAAAAGTGGAGAGAGGAAAAGAGAGAGAAAAAGAGAGATATGAAAGAGGTAGAGAGAGAAAAGTGGAGAGAGGTAAAGAAAGAGAAAGAGAGATATAGCTAAGGTAGAGAGAGAAAAGTGGAGAGAGGTAAAGAGAGAGAAAACAAGAGATATGAAAGAGGTAGAGAGAGAAAAGTGGAGAGAGGTAAAGAAAGAGAAAGAAAGATATAGCTAAGGTAGAGAGAGAAAAGTGGAGAGAGAGGTAAAGAGAGAGAAAACAAGAGATATGAAAGAGGTAGAGAGAGGGAAGTGGAAAGAGAGAAAAAGAAAGAAAGAGAGAGATATAAAAAGGTAGAGAGAGAGAAGTGGAGAGAGAGGAAAATAAAGAAAAAGAGAGATATACAGAAAAAGTAGAGAGAGAGAAGTGGAGAGAGAGGAAAAGAAAGAGAAAGAGAGAGATATAAAAATGTAGAGAGAGAGGAGTAAAGATAGAGGAAAAGAAAGAGAAAGAGAGATATACAGAAAAGGTAGAGAGAGAGAAGGGGAGAGAGAGGAAAAGAAAGAGAATGAGAGATATATAGAAAAGATATAGAGAGATAAGTGGAGATAGATAGAAAAGGTAGAGAGTGAAGTGATGAGGGAGGAAGAGAGAAAAGAAAGAGAGCAAGAGAGAGAGAAAAAGAGAGAGAGCATGGTAGGAAGAGTGGTAGAGAGAGGTAGAGAGAGAGAGAGAGAGAGAGAGAGAGAGAGAGAGAGAGAGAGTGGTAGAGAGAGGTTGTAGATTTATAGCTGGGTGAGTGTGTACGTCTCAGGACGTCTCAGTGGCGTCTCGTGTTTTAGCTCTCTTAAATCACACTGCAAGAATTCTGAAGCCAAAAGCCAAGTCCTGACAAACACACTCCGCCACGTCTGTGTGTGTGTCAGTGTGGGTGTGTGTGTATGTGTGGACAGGATTCCACTTTAAATTAAAAACAGAGGACCACTTACATCATCTGTTTTTGTGAGTGTGTGACTGTGAGTGTGTGAGAGCGTGTAAAGGAACTCCTAGCTTGTGAGCTGATGCTGTTGTAACTGTTGTAATTGTAAAATGGGACTTTTATAGTACAATAAATGTTGCTTATGAATAAATATTGTGGGTTTTTTTTTTTTTCAAACCATTTTGCACCATTTTATTGGTCTATTCATTTGGTAACTTTTATTTAACATTAATGACATATTACAGTTTTTCCCAAATGTTTAAACTCATTTCTAGAAATTTGGCTCAGTTTCTCAAACTCTAAACACAAACTGAAAATGATTAACTGCTTTGTTGAAACTCCACAGATCTCTAGTAAAACTGATTCCTTCCACCAAAACAACACACACAGCTACTTATATGCCCATCTCCTGCAGAGCATCAAATAAACACTGACAAGATAAATTCAGAGCACTATTATCAGAAGTGTTTGGTTATTGTTTTTGACTTCAAGAGGCCACTGTACAAATTCAAATACATACAAGTCCATTGGAATATTTTGGCTTTCTGTACTTTATATTTATTTGTTGCAGTGTAGGACCCTAGAAAGTGCATTTACTGAATCTCAACAGTGTCGCTGTGATATGAGTATCAGTTGCTTCCACTTGACAAACCCGAGCTGATAAAAATTTACGCCCAATTCTGGTCCAATTGCTCGTCTCACATCCGGGCTGAGTGCTGCATTTGCCAACACCAAAGTTGCAAAGGATAAAATGGGAATAATCTCAAATCCTTTGTGTCAGCGCCCCGGCTGTTAAGTATAATATAGTTTCGACCCAAGTCATTTGCAGTGTTGGGCACGTTACTTTGAAAAAGTAATTAGCTATAGTTACTAGTTACTTTTCCAAAAAAAAGTTACTAACGGAGTTACTCCACTATAAAAGTAACTAGTTACCAGTGAAAGTAACTATTGTGTTACTTTTGTGTTATTCGCCTCGTAAAAAAAAATAACAAAAGAAAATAAATTATGTAATTACTGTTATTATTAGAGGAATAACAAACGAAAATGAACCCAAAATGTTGACAGAAATATAAATCTAAAGAATTTCAAAAACTGGAAACGAAAAACTTCACACGACCAGAGAAAATTACTAAGACTTGTAATACTGAAAAAAAAAACCTGGAAAAATCAAATACGCGTCCGGGGATGAAATTAAACAAACCAAACTACACTCAAAGGAAAAATTTATATATAAACAAAACAAAAGAATAGACAAAAACAATCTAATGATTGTTAAAATGGTATTATTATAACAGTTTAACAGCTGGATCAAACAGCTTCACTAAGGAAAAAAAGAGAACACAGCAGTACCACAGAAACGGAGCAACTAAAGAGAGCTTAATGTCCTTAAAACGGAACCTGGCCTGTTAACTTCTAAAAAAGAATACAACAATTCTCTCATTAACCTCTACAAATTCTACAAATATCTAATAATTAAAAAAAAAAAAACAGAGTAATATTCCTACCTAGAGTAAAGCCGTGGAACAGTGAAATGGTGATGATAGGAAGAGATAAAGCAACAGAGATGCGCAGCAGAAACCTAATGAAGGCCTCAGACCCCGGCACAACACTACCACGCCAATCACTGAATTGATTAGAGAACGCAAACAATAGCGATAGTGCCTCACTTCACCACACCAAACCACAGGTAACCCCACAGGCCTAGAGGCCAGAAGGTCAAGTTCACCGGAAAAAGGAGGGGTTAACCAGGGCAAACGACTTCCTAAACCCTGCCACTTCCCCTTTTATAGGGTTAGAGCGACCACCTCACCATCAGTCCATCCTTCCGTCGCTTTTGACTCACATGCACACTTTGTGGGCTTTGTCTGTATGTGCAAAGTAAAAAAAAAAAAAGTTCATTAAGCGGCTAAAGTAACGTGCAGTAACGGGGTGTCAGAAATGGTAACGGCATTATAGTTATAGTCAGTGTAATTAGCTAGATTACTCCTTACTGAAAAAAGTAACGGCGTTAGTAACGCTGTTTATTTCAACGTATTTACTCCCATCACTGGTCTTTTTTTGCAATTTGTCCAATATGCTTTCTCTCCAATATGTTTGGATGGGATGAGTTGAATGTATGAATAAGTGTCCCAATAAATACCCTTGTCCATATAGTGTAGGTCCATATAAAATCAAACACCACAGTAAAGCTCTGGGAACCTTTTCTTCAGGGGAGTTTGAGAGAACTTTTAACTACATTTACAAAAGAAAATCTTTTACAGTCAATAAAGTTCAATCAAACAAATAGAGCACAAGTTCAGCAGCATCTTCAGCAGAATCCTCTCTAAGAACTTCAAAGAACTTCAAAGATTTACAGAGGAAAAGACAAAAACAACAGAGAAGCGCCAATTTTAGAGTTTCTCCAGGCTGGGCAAGGGATGTGCGAGAGCCGTGAGGATCTGGCCGGATCCCAGTCCCAGCTGTTTCAGATCCTCCATCAGTTCTACTGACGTCAGACTCTGGGACAACAAGAGCAATCAGATTAGCCTCCACCATCCTCAGCTAACATCAGACCACTGCGTTACTGAGGAGCATTCAGAAATCTGATCTACAAATCTACAACATCCAGCACTGGTGGATAGAATAAAATAATCTACCAAATACTGTATTTACATACAGTTACATCATAAGACATGGACTCCAAGAGACATCTGAAGATGTTCTGAGCTACCTGGACGCCTTTGGACATTACAGCAGATCCTTTAAGTCCCTTATTAGTGTGATGAAACCATCTTTAGCATCTCTAATCTTGTTTACACTGGTCCAGCTAACAATTTATGTTAATAGAAGATTTTCTGAACATTGCAATTAACATACTTAAGTAGACATCGCTGCAATGTCACTTGAGTCAGTGTTAGACTTTTTGGTTTTGGGATTGTTACTGTTACTAACGTTCCATAATATTAGTATTTGTCTAGCTGGGAACATTACATGAGAAACATTCTAATAACATTGTGATGGAAACCATCATGTCACATGTTTTCAGAACGTTCCAGGAACATTACCACCTTACAGGCTAACACCCCAGGCAAATACCCCAAAATACCTGCCTAATGTTTTGGAGACGTTCTGACCCAGTCATTGTTTAAAACATCACAGTTTGAATCTTATTAAAGTGTCTTAGATTCTTTTATTTGTCCATTTATCTTCAAGTAATGTATGTTAACTTGCTGCCTTATTTGGGTATCCCTTGAGAGATGCCACTGGAACCAAACCATCATGGTTGTTCACTTTACCAGGGAGTGGTTTAAATTTTATTTTATTATTTACATTTTTTTGCAATATACTATTGTTTTTACTACTTTTTTCAGTTTTTAGTTCATTTGTTTTCCTTTAAGGCCCTAGAAACAAGGACACAAATGGTAGTGTTCTAAAACTTCTGACTAGTAATGGACATATACAGTTCTGGAAAAATTAAGAGACCCCTTAAGTCAGTTTCTCTGATTTTGCTATTTATAGATATATGTTTGAGCAAAATAAACATTGTTCTTTTATTCTGTAAACTACGGACAACAATTTCTCCCAAATTCCAAATAGAATTAACGTCATTTAGAGCCTTTATTTGCAGAAAATGAGAAATATAACTAAAATAACAACAAAGATGCAGAGCTTTTAGACATCAAATAATGCAAAGAAAACAAGTTCATATTCATTAAACATTTAAGAGTTCAGAAATCAAGATTTGGTGGAATAACTCTAGTTTTTAATCACAGTTATCACGCATCTTGGCATGTTCTCCTCCACCAGTCTTACACACTGCTTTTAGATAACTCCTGGCGCAAAAATTCAAACAGTTCAGTTTGGTTTGATGGCTTGTGATCATCCATCTTCCTCTTGATTATATTCCAGAGGTTTTCGATTTGGTAAAATAAAAAAACTCATCATTTTTTTCAAGTGGTCTTTAATTTTTTTTTTCCTGTATAGAGCTGTATATTACAAATAAACAATATTAATATAAACACATAAGCATAAACCTATTGGTACCATGCATATTGCCAGGTGTGGGCTATGAAGTTATGAAGCCCCCAGCATTGAGCTGTGGAGCAGTGGAAGTGTGTTCTCTGGAATGATGGGATGAGTTCGGGAATTGGGGATGAGGTGGTTTAAGGTGGTGATCATCCAGCATTCTGGCCTCAGTAATGCTTTTGCCACAGAATGCAATCAAATCCTCATAGCAATGTTCCTCTAAAAGCTAGTAGAACATCTTTCCTGTGTACAGAGAATCTTATATTGTTAAAGTAAGACTGGTTAAACTTTAAAAGCTTTTCCTCCAGTCTGGGCTCTACTGTATCCAGATGTTTGGACAGTACCTGTGGATGTGAATTGAACCTCCACAGACTGTGCGTCACCACTGTGCCGAATGACACAACCAAAGCCAGAGGCCGGACAGAGGACATACAGCATGAAAAAATGATGGATTCTGCTGTATCATGCCTGAGGCTGCGCAAAGACATCAGCGCTTATTCAGTCAGGCAGGTTTACATCAGACACTGCGTCTGTGTGCGTGTGTGTGTGTGTGTGTGTGTGTGTGTGTGTGTGTGTGTGTGTGTTGACAAGAGAAGTGTTTTGGAAGGTGGAATCAAGGCCATAGGTTCGGAGAGGCTTACATCAGTGATCTCAAACAAGGTCAATTCACTTTAACAAAACTCTATAAAGTTCTTTCATTTCTTTTACTTCATATAAAATAACATCATTTATTAGGTTAGAGTTAAACATAATAATATAATAATGCTTAAAGGATTTATTTAAAAGTTTTTAAACACGTTCTATACAGGAAGTCTTTAAATGATAAATAATATATTAAAAACTATAGTAGATGCACAGGTGTTTTATCTCAGGGACTTGGCTTGAGAACGCTAATACCTGTATAAGTTGTGAGGTGTTATCTTGTGAGCGATGTTGCACACTGGCCAGTGTGCTTTATGAAATGTGAAGTAAATGTGTTATGGTAGGAAGGTGGAATGGGAAATTACATTTCTGAAGTAGCTCAATCCACATCTATCATAGAAGGTATTACCGCCCACAGTGGACAGCACAGTGAGTGGTAATGATGGTGACCTGCAGTGTCTGGTTAGAATTGTCTCTGTGAACATTCCACATTCAGAGCAGGAGACCCTGCCCACATATCCCACAGGTGTTCTTCAACTTCCATGGAAGTGCTACATCTAGTCCCATGTTTTTTTTTTTTTTGCACATCAGTTTGCATTGGAGTGAAAAAGTATTTGCCGTCTTACAGATTCCTTTAGTTTTTGCTTTTTTTCATACTTGCATTTTTCAGATTATCAAACAAACTAATATCAGATATCCTCTGATATTAGTTTATCCTGAGTAAATACAGAAAGCAGTTTTTAAATAATTTCATTGATTTATTAAGGGAAAAAAAGCTAACCAAAACAACCCTATGTGGCCCTAAGCCACAACTAAACAAGAACACAAAAGCCATTCTCTCATTTGCAAACTTGAAGATCCCCATAACTTTGGGAAAATATTCTGGTAACTAATGAGAAAAGGTTGAACTTTTTGGAAGGTGTGATTCCTATTACATCTGCTGTAAAACTAGCTCATAATCATTTTTTTTACTGAATGTAAAACATGGTGGTGGTAGAGTGATGGTCCGGGGCTGCTTTGCTGCTTCAGGATCAGGACAACTTGCTGTAATTTATGAAACCATGAATTCTGCTGTTTACCAGACAATCCTGAAGAATCTATGGATGGATGTCCATCCATCTGTTTGTGACCTCAAGCTCAGGTAAACTTGGATTCTGCAGCAGGACAATGATCCAAAGCAGACCAGCAAGTTCACCTCTGAATAAGTAAAAAAAACTAAATTAAGGGTTAGGAATGCCTTATTAAAGGCTGATTGAGATGCTGTGGCATGTCAATGCTTGAAAACCCCCAAATGTCCATTACGTGATTATGGACACCCCTACAAATGAATGCATACAGATATTTAAGTTAAACCCATTGTTGAACCAGTTGGTACCATGATAATGCCAGGCGACCCTTGTGTGAAGGAGGTATACTTCAGAGTATTAAAATCATGTTCAAATTAGGTAAAGGTAAAATACTAAAATAGTGTTTTCAATTTAATATACTTTATGAAAATGAAAACACATTACATATACTTCCTTTGTATTTCCATAAACAGTATTTTTAAGCAATATGCTTTAAATTATATGTTGTGTTCATAGAAAATATATAGCGGCATTAAATACTGCTTAAAGTGCAGCAGTTTAGTGTATTCTTTTTTTTTATCGGCATTAAGGTGTACACAATATGTGTATCAATACACAAAGTAGTACATGTACTATAGATATTTCAATTGTATTAAATAAGGTGTTTAAAAAACACATAATTCTACTTTAGTTCACAGAAGTTGTACGGAAAAGCTCTCAAAAGCACAACCTAATGTTTTTTTTATGTTGTGTTTAAATATAGCTTAATTAAAAAATATACTAAAGTTGCCATACATTGTTTCAAAATAGTACATTTAGTATGTACCGTATTTAAGTACATATTTGAAGTTTTTAAAAGTATGTACTTTTCCATGTTAAGTATACTTTAAAAAAAAATCTATATATTTAATGCACTTTTCTTTTACAAGGGGAGGGCTAGGGGTGTATAAAGCCCCCATTATTGGGCTGTGGACCAGTGGAACTGTGTTCTATGGAATGATGGAGCTCCATCCAATACTTTTGGATAGGATGAGTTGAGGAGTTGGGAATCAGGTGGAATAATGATCATTCAACATCTTCAACAACCTCACTAACTAATTTATTCTTGTCAATTTATTCAATGCAATCAAATCCTTACAGAAATGCTTAAACATGTTCCAAATCCTATAAAAGAAAGTATTTTTTGAAAAGTATATACAGTTACTCCAACAAAAGCAAATAAACTTGAGAAGAAACGATGAATAAACAGGTATCACAACACTTTTGTACCTATTTATCCGCAGCCTTATTGGTTACATTGTTAAAAACACTGCTTTTAATCTTCAGGGTAATGATTTCAGACTCCAGAACAGTAGCTGCGTGTTGTGTAAGAGTAACAGTCTGCACTCCCGCTACACGCTGTATAAAGGAAATAAAATAAAACAGTAAATGTCAGGTGGTAGCGTATATTTCCTTTGTCCTTTTGTTTTTTTGCGATCAAGGTTTGTCACGAACAGAACAGCCGGCCTCCCCCGGTTCACCTCCCGTAGAGACGTCACTGCTGGTTCCGCGTACACAGCAGGCTGGCTCAGGAGGCATTCAGCTCAGCCCAAATGTCTGGATCCACCGCAGAAAACACACACCACAGGTAAGTTCAGCATCCTATTAAACCTATACTTAACCGTACAGGTCACGGCTAAGCTTGGTTCAGCTGGATTTAGTTCAGCGTGGATATTACATATGTCAACTTCCAGCAGACATTGACTCATAGCAGCTTTCAGAAATATAGGAGCATCTCCCAACACACAATTCATCACACTCTCTAAGAATAGGGTCATGGGGGGAAAGCAGATCCTGCAGATTTCTTTGCTTTACCTGCTCAACACACACCTGACTCTTACACACAGTAAGTTCTGGGCAGAAAATGAAAAAGCCTTAAAGATCACTGATAGGAACCAAAACTTAAATAAAATGTGCTTAAGTAAAAAAGTAAAATGTCTCCAAGAGCATGATAAAGAACCATTGGGAAGAACCTGAGAAGACTCAATAGAAAGAGAGGTACCACTTTAATATAGAAGCTTGTTAATGGATATTAATTCGATTGTAGCTACTTAAAAAAACATAAATAAACAGCTAAGACACATAAATAGAAAGGGAAATAGTTGCCTGATGTTTACTAAATAGGGATTTCCCAGGCCGGACAATGTTGACTTACTTTCTCTAGAACAAGAGTTTTTTTTTTTATTTTACCAAATTGAAAACCACTGGAATATAATCAAGAGGAAAATGGATGATCACAAACCATCAAACTAAGCTGAACTGCTTGACTTTTTGCACCAGGAGTAAAGGCATAATGTTATCCAAAAGCAGTGTGTAAGACTGGTGGAGGAGAACATGCCAAGATCCATGAAAACTCTGATTAAAAACCAGGGTTATTCCACCAAATATTGATTTCTGAACTCTTAAAAATGTATGATTATGAACTTGTTTTCTTTGCATTATTAGAGGTCTGAAAGCTCTGCATCTTTTTTTTGTTATTTCAGCCATTTCTCGTTTTCTACAAATAAATGCTTTAAATGACAATATTTTTATTTGCAATTTGGGAGAAATGTGTTTATAGAATAAAACAGCAATGTTTATTTTACACAAACATTTACCTATAAATAGCAAAATCAGAGAAACTGATTCAGAAACTGAATAGGTCTCTTATTTTTTTTCAGATCTGTATATCAAA